>NW_024581129.1:6995188-7003546 GCF_017639235.1 Corvus kubaryi
CTCTCTTTTCCCCCTTTTCCCCCCTCTCTTTTCCCCCTTTTCCCCCCCTCTTTCCTCCCCTCTTTAGTGGTCAAGCACAATCAGATCTATCCATACATCCTATAAAAACCTCATCCTAATGAATCCCAAACCTTCGTTTCCTCTTCCCAGGCTACGAGACCTTCAGGATATGATCCCCTTCTACCTGTGCAAAACTGGGAATTTCCTGGATGCTGCCCATTCCCTGCTGTTCCCTGTGAACAGCCTGGCCTCCTGCTCTGCCTGCAGGATCACTCCCTGCCAGTTCAAGGTTTACCTCAAGATATTCAGGACAGGCTGTGTTCCCTCTGGGAATGACATGCTGGAGACAGGGCCCTGGGTTACAGCTGGCAAGTGTCATTTCTTCCTTCCTTGCACTGAGAACTTCATTACAGCTTTTAATTGGCACTCAAATGAGTGACATTCTGAGCCCAGCTAGGAACTGGGTGAGGGTGGGGAGGCCCCTGGATCCCTGGAGGTGTCCTAGGCCAGGCTGGGTGGGGCTTAGAGCAGCCTGGGATGGTGGAAGGTGTTGGGTTGGAACTGGATGAGCTTTGAGGTCCTTTCCAGCCCAAACCTTGAAAACACCAGGCAGGAAGGATGACTTTGTACTGGAGGATGAATTTATTCACTCAAAGTACTCATTTTGTCAGCTGTGAGATTCTGCTGAAAGCGAAGTAAGAGAAAGCATTAAAAGAAAATCTAAAGCCCTTCATTCCCTCCCAGCGTTGCTGCTGTCAGTGGGGGACTTGGCTTTGTCTCAGCCATGACCTTGAGAAGAAAACTCCCTGCTGGGAAATGTTTCATCATCAGAGTCATTAACTCAGCCTCTGATAATTGTCATCATCTGTCCTGGGGATTGCTGCCTCTCAGGGTGTCTTCTGCCATGAAAGATTTATTTGGGAGTTGTTCCCTACTGGCAGAATTTTTGGAAGTGTGAGATCCCTGAGTGCGGTGTGATGTCCACAACAAACACTTCCTTTGGGATCACCTGCTGGGATGGCTCGGTCTGGACTGTGTCCAGTTCTTTGCAGCTTTCCAGAACTGTGTTTTGTAGTTGGGATTTATCTATTCTCCCAACAAACCTGTGTAAAATAGCTGTAAACACTTGGTGTCTCTGTGAGGTTCCTGTAGAAACAGATTTGTGACTAAATTAATACTCTGTGATCCTGCTGTGGAGTTATGAGGGGTAGGGAAGATCTGGGTTTGATTCTTTTCATTTCCACTCCTGCAGGCTCTCCCCTGAAGAACAGCGTGCTAATGAAGCAGGCACTCAAACTGCTGTACAGCAGCAAGGCACTCTACAGGAATGTGAGTGAGGCCAAAATTCCCTCTTCTGTCCTGTTCCCACTCCTTGAGAGTGCAAGGATTTATTCTGAGACCCCTTTTCTCTCTGAATTGTTCACCCCTCTGAACAGATTTCACTTTGTAAGACAAAAGTTGTGTTGTTTTCCAGGTCAAATGTTGGAGTTCCTTCATCATGATTTTGGGCAGTAGCGATTTGCTGGAAAAGAGGGGGCACCTCCTTCCCTTACCCTTGGAAGAGCCCCCACTTGGCTTCCAAGAGGTACCAACCAGTGCTGGGAGGTGGGAGAATCTCTTGGCTTGGGTTTAGACAAGATTCCACAGGATGTGGGAATTGGCTGCTTCTCCCAAATGCCAAAGTTAATTTCCAGTGCCTCGTGCAGTGCTGCTGTGCCAAGGGTAACTCTGCAGGCTGGTGGGATTCAGGAATGTTAAAGGCAGCTGGAAGTGGGTTCGTTCTGCTCCCAGCTCAGTGCCTGGGACTGATTCTGGATCTATTGAGATGGATCAGATCATAAAGGGCCTGGAGAAGGGGGAGTGGATTCCACTGCCAGAGGGCAGGGAGAGATGGGATATCGGGGGGGAATTCCTCCCTGGGAGGGTGGGGGGAGGCCCTGGCACAGGGTGCCCAGAGAAGCTGTGGCTGCCCCTGGATCCCTGGAAGTGTCCAAGGCCAGGTTGGACGGGGTTTGGAGCACCCTGGGATAGTGGAAGGTGTCCCTGCCCATGGCAGGGGGTGGCATGGGGTGATTTTTCCAACCCAAACCATCTTGGCCCTACAAAAATGAAGAGTTTATTCGATAGGGTTTGGTCGGTGCTGGAGAGCCTCAACTTCCCCTGAGTGTGATGTGGAACAGGGACCATCATCTGCAAAAATGCTGAAAAAAATCACTGAAAAGCACCTTAAACCCCCATCTCTGGCACTGTTTGGGGTTTGTCTGGGGAGGATCTGACATCCTCCTCCCTCCTGTCTCCTTGCAGCGTGTGCTGGCTGCCAGTGCCAGCATTTTGGAGGATCTCAGGGCTGGAGTTAATGTCTCTTTACCATCTGCTGTTTTCTCTGCTCAGGTGAGTGATGGCAGCAAGGCAATTTATCCCTTGTGCTATATTTAAGACACAGCTGCAGTGAAAAATGTTGGGGCATTAAAAAAAGCTTTTAAGAGGGGCCTGGAAGGTATTTTTTGGGAGGAGGATCATTTTAAGATTAGCACAGTCTAAACTCTGGAGCAGATTTGAAGGTGAGAACTGAGAGTCTGTTCTGCTCTAGACATCTTCAATCCAGGAGGAGTCTTTATCCCTGTCCAAATTTATAGATTTATCAAGGAGCAGGGCTGGAAATAATTGATTGTGTCTTAATGTCTCCCAGGGTTTGGTTCAAACAGGACGCTGTCCTTTGGGGCTTGTCTCAAAACTCAGAACTGCCCAAAAGTTCTAAATTTTTTTCAATTAAGGGTTTCAAGTATGTGGAACCTGTTTGAAGGTGGCAAGAAAAATACTCCATATTCAATGCAGTCATCTAAGGAGCTGCCTTATTCTTTTTCACTTCTTTGGAGGAAATTTTAGTTTATTCTCCAAATACGTAACTCCTGAGCTGAATTTTTTCCCCTTTAATTCCCTATTTCTGCTCTTGAGCTGATTTTTTTTTTCCCCTTTAATTCCCTGTTGCTGCTGCTGCTACGTGAGATTTCATGTTTCTGTGAGCACTTTGAGAGCACCAGAAATAAATGCTGCAGAAACAAAGTCCCTGTTCCATTCCCATTTTTAACTCTTGGTATGGTTCTTGTGGATTTGTTGTGTGGCCTCCAAGCTCTCTGGCTGAACTGGAATCACTCAGTGCTGGTTTTAATGGATGCAGTGGATAAATAAAGGGAAATAGGCTTTTAAAGAATTTCTTTCCTTGTTGCTGTGTCTTGTGTAGCTGGAACACGAGGCTTCTCTCATCCTGGCAGTGCAAGCAATGCAACAGATGCTTTATTGTGAGCTTCCCCACCTGACTTCCTTCTTAGAGATCGTTCTGGCTTTTGGGGTGAGTCCTGGAAACTGATTCCTGTTCTAAGACATCAAAGGAAATGATGTTAAAAATCTCCATGACACCATCCTGGAGGTTTTAGCCACGTTTAACTTGGCTTTGCTTCGATTTTTATGTCATTCTTGACACTGAGGTTAAATCACTGACCATATTTTGTCTCTTCCCAGAAAAACTTCTGGGCTCTGAGGCTGTTGCTGGACCAACTTTCCTGTGAGGAGCACATCCTCTGTGGCACTGCCAACCTGCTTTTGAGGGATTTGAGTCAGGAGAAAGCCATGATGCTGCGAGTGTGAGTCAGCCCCTGCTCCCATTGCCTGTCTGACCACAGAAATCCAGCAGAGGGCTAATCCCGAGCTCCTGGGAAGCCAGGCACTTGGGCTGAGTCAGGGATGCAAATCCCAGGAATGCACAGGTGGAGCTGTCCCAACAGCTGCTGGTTTTGTCCTTCAGGTGGCAGAACCTGGGCCCCCAGTACGTGGGGGAGTTCCTGTGCCTGTTCCTGACGTGCAGACACAAGAGGATGCAATCCGTGGGGCTCTTCACCCTCAACGTGATCATCGAGAACCTGCGCGTGTGAGTGGCGGCTGCCCCAGAGCCACCCGCAAATCCTGCACTTGCACCACTGGGCGGGGAGTTTTTATCCCTCCCTGTTCTTAGCAGTGGGAAAGACATGGAATATGATGGATTTTTGGGGAGATATGGAATTATTCCTGTTGCAGTTTCGCAGTGCTTAATGTTAAGGAAAACGCATTGGGAGCTCTTGGCAATCCTGGCAGCCGTCAAATGAGGAGATTTTAAATATCTCTGTTGCCACCAACAGCCAAAATTCCTTGAGTTAAGGCTTAGAGCAAAGCAGTTCCTGGGTGTGACACTGGATAAAACTTGCTTTAGAGAAAAGCAGCCCAAAATGTTTATTAGTGTGTCTCTGCACAATCACTCTGGGTGTGCAGGTGTCTTAAACTTGGAACAAAAATCATCAGGTGGTGGTGAGAGCAAACTCCCAGCAAAGAGGGAAGATTTGGGAATATATTGATGCTCCTAAAGGGAGAAGAGCCCTCTTGGCTCTGCAGCAGCTCAGAGCCTCAGTGGGTGAGGAAACTACACTTTTTCAGAACTCTGAGTGCTTTTATAAATGATATATATTATAAATGATAATAAACCAGTGAAAGCACTGTCTGTGTGGGATCCTTGCTCTCCTGCATCCTGCAGGGAAGTTTTAGAGTGATAGATTTCAATATATTGATAGAACAGTTGGTAAAATCAATTGACTCTGTGGTTGGGGGGCAGAGAATTTGCTTCTCTGGCACTTAGGAGCTGATGGCAGCAGAGAATTCCCCTCTTGGTTACTGTCCTACGTGAAATCATGAATGTGCCATCCTCACTCACTCATTGTGCATGAGCTAAGCTGCATTTAACTAATTTACAGTTCCATGAATTTTCCCTTTTGGATTTCTTTCTTATCTTTCAGCAGTGAGCCAAGAGAATGTGATGAAATTCTCTTTCTTCTGGTTTTTGTCTTAATTATTTTATCTTAATTATATCTGAAACCACCTTGGTTTGGAACTGCATGAGAATTGTTGGGGTTTTGTAGATTTTTGAGTAATGCAAAGCCAGGAGTGGCTGCACCTGTGGCCAGCTGTGTTCCTGAGAGGAAATAAGTGGGAATTTCTCTCTGTTTCAGATGTTCCTGGATTAAGCAGCTCTGCACCTTTTTCCATGACTCGGTGAGTATCCCAGTATTTGTAGAAGTTAACAGCAAAGCAGATCAATGACAGGGATATCCCTTATCAATGAGATATGGAAATGCATCATTTTGTATAAAAAACCATTCCTGAAGGGAACTGATTGTGTTTTGTCTCTTCCCAGGGGTTGAGGCAGCTCCCCTTTGGCACCACAGTTCACCACGAAGTTTCAAAGTTCGTCAGTGCTTTTGAGAAACTGTAGTTCGGACAAAACCTTCGGGAATATTTTCCAGTTGTTTTCTGTCTGAGCAGCCTGTTCCTGGAGTTCCTCGGGTTTGCTTTGGTTGTCACCTCCAGGAACAATCAACTAAAAGCTCACTTTCCTGGCTTTGGAGTGGGAACAGAGCCATTTTGGGGAGTTTCTTGCAGTTCCACATATTAAGGAGTTGTTGGAAGAGGCAGCAGGTTGGAGTTGTTTTCAGAAGTTGATCCATGGGGATCCTGAGGAAAGCAGGGAAACACGGATGGAGCAGGAAGCACCAAAGAGTTTTTTCGTCGTGTTGGGGCACAAACCTTGCAGGAGGCAACTGCTGAGAGGGAAAAGCTTAAACCAGGAAAACAGGGAGTTTAAAATTCCCTCTGCAGCAGTTTGGGGTCAAGTGCTGTTGGCACACCTTTGATTTTGGGTTTAATTCTAAACCAAGAGCCACTCTTGAGGCTGAAAGATAAAACTGAGCTTTACTTTCTTCAAACAACCCCAGTGAAGGAGGCCGTGGGGCAGTGAAGAGCTGAGTTTATGTGTAAATAATCCAGATTTCAGGCTGGGCTTATATTTTCTGCTGAACTTAAGGTTTAGATTGGTGCTGGTGGCTCTGTGCATTTCCCAAATCCTAATTCTGGTGGGAATTTTGAGTTCACTCTGAGCTGGGCTGGTGAAAGAACTGTTTGGAGCCTGGTTTGGGCTGTCTGCCCCACCGGGATCCCTCTCTGCACTGCCTGGGCAGGCAGGAAAACAAACCTTAATATGTGACCAACTGCACTTTGCACATTTCCAGGGGGTTGGGGGCTTTGGCAGCTCTTGTGAGCCCCAAGTTTTGTACAAAAAAAAAAAAAATGCAGCTGGATCAAAATTTGACACCTTGTTAATTAAAACTGTGCAAGTTCTATTGTTGCATCGGGACTTTGGGTGGTTTCTTGCTTGTTTGCTTGATTTGGGGTGGGATTTCTGGGGTTGGATTTTGTTTGGGGTTTTTTTGTTTGTTTTTTGGAGTTTATTATTTGGTTTTTGGGAGGATTTTTAAGTCCTGTTTTTTGGGGGGGTTGGGTTTTTTGTAATTGGATTTTTTTTTTTTTTGCTTTGGGTTGATTTTGTTTAGGGGATTGGGTTTTGGTTGGGTTTTTGTTTGGGTGGTTTGTTTTGTTTTGTTTTTTTGAGGGGTTGGGGTTTTTTGGGTTTGTTTAGGGGTTTTGGGGGGTGTTGATGGTTTTTTAGGAAGTTGAGGGGTTTTAGGGGGGAGGGTTTTTTTTGGTTTAAGGATTTTTTGGGTTGAGATTTCTCTTTGAGTGTTGTGGTTTTGGTTTGGGGTTTTTTTTTTTGGTTTTTTTTTTTTGGATTTTTGGCTTTGGGTTGGACTGGGCCCGGGTGAGTCTCCTCCAGATCCCCCCATTCTAGAGGTGCTTTGTCACCCCTTCCAGCCTGGATTCCTTTCCCCTGGCACGGAAAAGTCGGGGAAGTGCTTCTTTCCTGTAAGTAAACACATCTCCATTATTTATCCCCTGCTGAATTTTAATGTCTTAGAGCAGCCCTATGGATCCTATAGATAATGATTTAATCTTTTATGGATGAGAAAAGCCTTTTCTGGAGCTCTGCACTTCACTTTGGGCTGCTGGGGAGCATCTCCCTGAGCCTGGAGTCATCCTGAAGGGAGGCTGAGCTTTGCTCCAGGTAAAGCAGAGAGGAACAGAGCTCATTAAAAATGGAAAAGTGGCCTTTGGAGCAGGAAATGGGCCCCTGGAGCTGCCTCATCCCAATATTGGAGCAACCACAGCTCTGCTGCTTCGGCAAGGGGCTGCCAAGCAGGAAAGAGCAGAGCTGTGAGGAAGTGTCTGCACCAAAAGTGGAATTTCACCAGAAACTGGTGAATTTAGGGGATTTTCCTCAAGTCAGGAGTGGGAATGTCCTCAGCAGCTGCAGGGGAGGGCTGTGCCTGCCCTGGCTGGGGGGAGCAGTGTCCCCTGTGCTGGGTCTGTGCACACTCTGCAGCACGGAGAGGGTCCTTAAACACTAATTGCTCACGTTTCTAATTAATTGCTTCAAATTGCTGCACTTACGCCAGTGTAGTGAACAGAAATCCATCCACTCTTGGCACATTTAAGAAACATTTCCACGGAGTCCTGCCCTGGCAGGGCTCTGACACCCTCAGCCCAACACCTTCATCTGCTGGTAGAGGCTGTGGTTGGTGCCTGGCTCTCCGTGAAAACTCTGGAATTGGGGATGGAACATTCCTGGCATGGCACAAACAGGAGGGAGCTGGGAAAGGGGCTCAGCCTGGGGAGAAGGAGGCTCGGGGGGGACCTTGTGGCTCTGCACAACTCCCTGACAGGAGGGGGCAGCCGGGGGGGAGGTGACAAGGGACAGCAGGAGAGGGAACGGCCTCAGGCTGGGCCAGGGAAGGCTCAGGTTGGATATTGGGGAAATTCCTCCACAGGAAGAGCTGGAAGGAAGGCAGAGCCATCCCTGGAATGTTCAGAACAGGAGGGAATGTGGGCTCTGGAGCAGTGACCAGGTGGGGATTAACGAAAGGTTGGACTTTGAGGTCTTTTCTAACCTGGGCCTCCCCTGGCACAGTTTGAGGCCGGTCCCTCTCCTCATGTCCCTTGTCCCCCCCGGCTGTCCCCTCCTGTCAGGGAGTTGTGCAGAGCCACAGGGTCCCCCTGAGCTCCTTCTCCCCAGGCTGAGCCCCCTCCCTGGGCCCTGCCCCGACGGTGGCACCCCCAGCACCCCCTTCCCTGTCCTTGTCCCTAAATAAGGTGGGGACAGCGCTGAGCAGCGGGATTGAGTCCCTGCCCAGCTCCCTGGGATCACAAGGACTTTTCCAGCTGCCCTCCCAGCCAGAACTGCTCGGCTTTAATACCAGGACTATGGAAAATGCCAGATTAACAGATGGCTGCGCTCATTAATATTGCAGAACTGGGGGAGTTCATCATTCTGTAATCTCCAAAGCCCGGGGGGTGGCGAGGGGAATGCTGGCCCCATCTGCGGCTGGGGCTGCACCCTGAATCCCTGGAATCACACACCCTGCTCCTGCCTGGAGCTGCTCCTGG
>NW_024581129.1:7003556-7005312 GCF_017639235.1 Corvus kubaryi
GCTGCTCCTGGAGCATGGGATGGACCCCAGAATCCCTGGAATCACACCCTGCTCCTGCCTGGAACTGCTCCTGGAGCATGGGATGGACCCCAGAATCCCTGGAATCACACCCTGCTCCTGCCTGGGGCTGCTCCTGGAGCATGGGATGGACCTGGATTCCTAAATTCCCTGTCCCGCTCAGCCTCGGCTGCCGTCAGCTCATGGAAAATCCCGGGAATCCAAATCCCGGGAATCCATCGCCCATCCCCGCGGTGACTTTGCCGTTAAAGCCGAGCCTTTCCCGTGCCCGGGGAGGCAGCGCAGGGATTGGGATGGATGCCGACATCGGGATAATCCCTGGGATCGCGGACCCCCCGCAGCAGCCGCGGGATTTGGGATGTTCCCAACAAAGCAGATCCCAGGGTTTGCCCCCACACAGCTCCATGGATCCCGGCTGATTCCCAGCCTCTGGCAGCCTCCCGGCCAGGAGGAGCCCGCTGGCTCCAGGAGGCTGCCCGGGAGCTCTTCCATGGATCCAGTGGGAATCCAGGGCTGGAGGGGAGCCCAGGGCACCATCCTGCTCCTGGCACTTCACGGGGGCAGACAGGCGACATTATTTATTAATATATTTTAATATTTTATATATATATGTATCCTATATATGTCCTATAGGATGCCTCTTTCAGTAAACCTTTATGTTTATGTTTATAATTGTTTATATTTATGCTTATATTTATGTTTATTATGATTCTTTTTATATTTATTTTTATATTTATTTTTATTTACTATTTATATTTAGATCTATTTTATATGTATATGTTTATCTTTTCATATATACACATGAATGGAAACATACCTGTATACATTGTACATATATATGTATTTCTATACATTATATATTATCCAGACTACATAAAAAGCATTATAAATCTGATCTAGAAATGGGATCATACCTACATAAACACCTATATGCAATAGGAATTTATTTTCCACTGCAATACATATCTATATATATATATATATAAAAAATGTGTATGTGTAAATATAAATATATATATATACACTCTCTGGTTTTTGTATGTGTGTATATATGCACATATATTTTATATTATATATACTAAAATAAAATATAATTTATATAAATATGTATATTACTTATTATATAAAATATGTATTATTTAAAATAGAATTATATATAATTAAAAATAGAATTATATATAATAAAAATACCAACCCAAACCATTCCTTGATTCTATGATTCTCTTATATATATAAAAGATGTTATAGTAAAATATATATTATGATATTACTTATTCTATCACATTTATAGATATGTAGTTATATATACATATAATCTTACATATATGTTATAATATAGAATATATGATTTTTATTATTTTTTATATATATTTCACCCTTGTTTCATCTCTTCTCCCAGGGAATTTGGTCCCTCAGGAATCCAGCCCCAGCTGGTTTGGGTGGAATTAGCCCAACCCAGCCCAGGTGTGATGCGGGGACACAAAATCCTATATTAAATGCGTATTTATAGGATTTATAGGTATATAAATATCACATATTGATTCCCCTGGGGACGATTTGGGTGGGGTTTGCTTTGTGCAAACCTTGTTTGGGATTTTTTTAAGCAACAACTTTTACCCAAAGTTTATTTTCAATACGTTAATGCGGGGGGGGGGGGGGGGAGGGGGAAAAAAAAGGGGGAAATTGGGCAAAAAAAGGGGGAAAAAGGGGAGGAACAAAGAGCCGGGGGTTTTTTGAC
>NW_024581129.1:7005412-7018045 GCF_017639235.1 Corvus kubaryi
CACCTCTGTTTTCCCATCAGCTATTTGGCTTTAATCAATTCCCAACTCTTCTGGGGTTTTTGTCCTTCCCTACAACTCCCCCGTCAATAATTCTGTAACGCTGCCCTTCTCCCCTCGCACTGCCCCTGCCCTTTCACCCGCCAGATGTTCAGCCCCAACTGCTCCCTTTTGCCATTTCTCCTTCTTTTATTTGTTCCCTTTTTTTATTCCCAGCCCTTGTCCAACCTCTCCAGCTCCTCCAGCACCAGGAAAGTGGGAAGAACCACAAGATCCAGGGGCAGCAGAGAGGGAAAGCCACGGCAGGGATGCGGGCAGCAGGGATGCGGGCAGGGATGCGGGTAGCAGGGATACTGGCAGCAGGCTTGCGGGGCCTCCCTGGGGGTGTCCCACACCCATCCCCTTCTTCCCTCCGGTCCCTCCGGATCGTGGGGAAGCCGGGATAACCCAATTCCGGAGCCCGGCCGCCGCGTACCAGGACGTGCCTTCATCCGGGGCGCTCCAGCGGAGCCAAATCCCCCGGGAGCGGCGGGGGGAGGACGCTCCCGTTATCCGGCTCCAGCCGCACCAGCCGTGCATTAATAGATTATCCCGAGCATTTGGGATCGCCAGGAGCCAGGGAAGCGCTCGCGGGAGGAGCACGGGCAGGGCCAGGCCGGCGGACACGGCCCCGTTTGCCTCTGCTGCCGGCATTCCCAACACAGGTGGGAGCGGGACGCGCTGGGAATCTGCCGGGATGGCTGGAGCGGGATCGGGGTGCTGCTCCCGGGGAGGCCGGAGCGGCCATGGGGCTGATCCCGCTCCCGGCTGGAGTTCTGGGGGATGCCAAAGCTGGGATGGAGCGGGGCTGGGATGGAGCCGTGCCCGGGACAGGATTTCACCTTCCCAGCACCTCGAGCCCTTGCCTGACCTTCTGCCGGAGCTGGGGCACCCCTGGGCTTCATCACCCCGGGCTGGGGAAGGTCCCCTTGTGCTACCAGTTTTTGGGGTGGCACAGGGTGCCAGGTGCTTGTCCCCCCAGCTTCTGTGCCTCAGTTTCCCCATCACACCCGTCCTCCCCCTGGGGCACTGCTGGGGGCAATGGGGTGGGGGATACAGACGGGTTTGCTCTGCTCCCCAAATCAGCGCTGGCCACCCCGTGAGCCGTGTGGATGCCCCAAATCCCTCCTGGTCCCTTCAGAGCCGTGGCCAGGCAGGAAAAGGACAAACTCCCCCATTCCCAAACAGCCTCTGGCTGCTGTTTGCTGCTCCCCACCCCGAGCCATGCCACCACCCAAATTTCAGTCAAATCTGGCTCAGTCCCTGGGTTTTGCATGAGAGGGGCACCGGGCAAACTCTGACTCAACCAAAACAACCCCAAAAGCTCCTGGAGCCTTTGGCCACTCCATTGCGGGGTTGGAAACCTCCCCCAGAGCCTGGGCCACGCTGACCCCATCCTGGGGGATCCTTTGGGGTGCAGACTTGAGGGATCAGGGCAGGACAAGGCACCAAAATCCCTGTTCCCAGCCCAACGGAGCCCTCGGAGAGCGCCATGGACGAGTGGGATCTCCCACAGTGGAAAAAAGAGGTGGAAAGCCTCAAGTACCAGCTGGCCTACAAGAGGGAGATGTCCTCCAAGACCATACCTGAGTGAGTGGCTGCTCCCCTTCCCTTCTCCTCCCCACCCTCCCTCCCATCCCTGTGTCCCCAAGAGCCGAATCCACCCCCAATATCCCCCCTCAAAGCCCTGGGTGCTCCCAGATGAGATTTTCCCTTTATGGATCTCTAAACCCTCCAAGCCCCAGGGGCAGAACCCCCCTGCTGGCCCCAGAGCCCCCCTGTGCCGACCCCTTTCCAGTGGTGGCTGGGATGTGGCAGCACTGTGGCACCTCCTGACCCGTGGGTGACCCCAGCAGCCCCCCAGGGTGCAGATCCCCCCTTTCCAGAGTTTTCCAGAGCTCAAGACTCAAAACCAAAGTCATGGATGGCTCTTTTCCCTCCCTGCTGTGTCCCAGAGCTGGGAACACCCCCATTTCCCCCCCCCCCCCAGCATCATTCCCAGTGGATCAGGGCCCATCCCAGGTTTCCCCCCACCAGAGCAGGATTTACCCCGGCCCCAAATCCCCCTCTTGGCTGCCCTGAACCCCCCTGGCGCTGTGCCCACCCTCCCTCCCCTCTCTGCAGGTTTGTGAAGTGGATCGAGGACGGCATTCCTGAAGATCCCTTCCTGAACCCGGAGCTGATGAAAAACAACCCCTGGGTGGAGAAAGGCAAATGCACCATCCTCTGAGGGCTCCCCCCTGCTGAGGGGATTTTCCATTAGTTAGTTCCAATTCCAACATGAGAACCTGAACAAAAACCCTGCCCTCACCTTGTTTCTTCTTGTTTAGTCCTAGAAGGGGTTTTAGAAATGGGGGGGACGTGGGGAAAGGCCCCTGGGATGGGGCAGGAGCACAGCAAAGGCTGCTCCAAGGTTTGCTGGGGTTTCATCTCGCACTTCTGCCACCAAAAAAGGCAGATTTTGCAACTTGTAAAGAAGCTTTTTATAAAAAAACCCCTTTTTCAGTGATTTTTAGATACTTTTGTAGGATCTCAGTTTGCAGTAAAACAGGCACATCGGGCACCTCAAGCTTTATTAATGAAATAAACAGAGCAATAATTCATTATGAATTTTTTTAGAGATATTTTATTTCTTTTTTTAAACAAAATAAGTGGGTAATACAAAACTCTACACCAAGATCATGGCCACACACCCCAGCCAGGGGTTAGAAAGCCAAAAACCAGCGGATCCCTTCACTTTCAGCTCCAGAATTCCTGGCTCCCCCCCAGCCCTGCTAGAGCAGGTCCCTGATGTAAAGATTCCTCCTGACAGCGTTGGAGAAGCCCTCGTTGAAGCGGAACCAGACATCGCTCTTCCCCACGGCCTTTCCCATCTGGCTCTCCAGGGACTCCTCCTTGGACACCTGAGGGGCTGCACGAGGAAAATCCACCTCAAAAATGTGCAGGAAACCTTAAAATTACAAGCTCCCTGGCTGGAGAGGGGGGATTTGGGGAGCAGGGAGAGGGCTTGGAAGGGTAGAGCTGATGATTCCATATCCCAAATCCTGCAAAGCCTCCAGCACCCAAAATTCCCTTTGGCTGGGGCCAGAATCCATGGATTTGCCCACAGGAACTCCCTGCCAGCTGTGCTGGTGTCTGTGTGTCCAACCACACCGCTGCTGTCCCCTGGGGCTGGGGCTGAGGGACAGGAGCCCCTCTTTGCTCCTGGCACTGGGAATGGGGAGAGCCCCCAGTGGCACCCGGGGCCCCCCTGTCCCTGTGCCACCCACCTGGGGCTGGGACCCCCATCCCTGTGCCACCCACCTGCCACCCCCTTTGTCCCCTGTGCCACCCACCCAGTTCTGAGGCCACCTGTGTTACCCACCCGGGGCCGTGGCCGCCTCTTTCCGCTGGAGTGGCCTCCCGAAAAAATCCGTCTCAGGCTGTGGGAAGCAAAAAGCAGGAATGGAGTTGGCTCTGGAGCACCTGCACTTGCAGCTCCCGCTCAGAGAGGGACAAAACCATGGCAGGATCGTTCCTGGGCAAGGCTCAGCCACCCCAAGGCACTTCTGAGGCGAGCAGGAGCTAAATGTAAATCCTGCAGGAAGGGCCAGCGGGCTGGGAATGCAAACGGCATTCAAATTTGTGGGAAAGACAAAATTGAAGGCTCGTGTGGGCTTTTACACTCAGGAAAGGGCTGGCAGCTGAGCCCTGGAGAGGGGCAGTGCCAGGGAATGATCCCTGCTTCTCCTGGAACCCAAGGATCCCCAGGGTGGGATCATTCCAGAGCAGCTTTTCCAAGCTGCTTTCCCACAGAGCCCAAATTCAGCTATTTTAGCCCAAATCTCCATAGCTCTTCCCTCCCCCCACCACGAAAACTTCCCAGGACGCATCCAAAATGTCACCCAGATCCAATTCACCCCAATCCCAGAGCTGCCTTGATGGGACACACGGAGCTGAGCTGGGCTATTAAAGGAAACTGGACTAAAAAAACCAAATTCCAGTGGAGCCAGGGAGTGTCTGGCAGCCCGGGAAAGGGCTGGTGGGAACTGGGGCAGGAACTGGGGCAGCAGTGGAGCCCCTGACCTTGTCCTGCAGCGCCGCTCTCCTCACGATGTGCTCCAGGCGCTGCTGGTGGTTGGGGGACCCCGCTGGCTCCGGGTCCCCTCGCTCCTCCCCGAGGCCATTCCCAGGATCCTGCAGGGAAGAGACACCTGAATGAGGCTCCCCTTGGTGTGTCTGAGCTCCAGGGTTGGGCACTGAGCATCTGCCACCCCCATCCCAGCCCGCCCTGCTTGCTGCCAGGTTGGATTGCAATATCCCATGGATTTTTCCATCATTTTGTGCCTCGTGGGATCACCCCCAGCTGAAGGCCCATTCCCCTGGACTCCACATGCAAACAAGGAGCCTTCAGAGATGTTTTTGCAGCTTCTCTTCATCCCACACATCCCCCAGGAGCCCTTCTCCTGCTCCAAGGGGCTCCCAGGGATTAATTATCCCGCTGGCACCAGGGCAGGGCAGGCAGTGGCTACACCTGGGATGTTTCTCCACCTTTTCCACCTGTTCCCATCTTTTCCTGCCTCCAGGGCAGTGTGCAGAGCCACTCTGGTCCTCCTGGGGGCTTTAGGACCTTTGGAAGTGCAGCAGGCAGGGAAGAGTTCACCTCCCACACGGATAAATACAAACCGCAGCCAAAAATTCCCACCTAAAATTCCCACCTCCTCACAGCCCTCACTGGAGAGTGGAAAGGTTCAAAGCTTTAACTGCCTCCAGAATTCCTGCAAAAAGCTGAGCCCTGCAGCCCAGCACAGCTGTGCAGGGAACCAGCTGCAGCCGGGGGGGTTAATCCTGGATTTCCACTCACGGAGCCAAAGCCACTGACTGCTTTGGAAAAAACCACATCCCTAAGGATTTTCTCCACATCCCCAGCCCTGCCACCCCTTTGGAAATCCCCACCTGGCCCAGGCTCCGTGCCTCCGTCCTCCTCATCTTCTCCAGCTCGATCTCCCTGGCAATGAGCTGCTTGGCCTGGTAGCTGAGCTGCCTGCGGGCCGGCAGCGCTGGGAAGCGGCACACGGCCTCCACATTCCTGCAGGGAACAGGGACTTGACACTGAAAATAACCCAGCACTGTGCAGCCTGGGAGCCCCAGCACCTCCCAGCCCTGTCCCTCCCAGCATCCCAGCGCAATTCCAGCCACGCTGCCTCAGTTTCCCCCGTGCAGAGCCAGGGAACTGCGGGGATGGGAATGCGGGAGGGATTCCAGGGGTGGAATCTGGGTGAAAGCAGAAAGAGGGAACTGCAGAGGGTCTGTGCTGGACAGATTGCCCTGAAAAGCCCATGGGCACAGCAGCAACACAACCTTCACAGCCACCCCGAGGTGCCCCTGGGGACAGGTTTAATGGGAATCCAGCCAGGAACAGTAATTTGGGATCATCAGAGCAGCGGGATCCTTAACAAGGCTGGGGGACCAGGTCTGGAGTTAGGCCTGTTTCAGTATCCCCAGCACTGAGGAGCCACCAACCAGTCCCTCTACCAGCTCCCAATATTTCATGTTTATTCACTATTTATTCCCTGATTATTCCCTATTTATTCACTATTCATTCACCATTATTGCCCCTAAAATGCAGGGAGCAAAGCCCCGTGTCAGGGGACTCTGCACCCAATCAGAAATCAGCTGTCACACCAATGATTTGAAAAGTTTTAAAGAAAACCCCACAGGTTTTGCTGGTGACATCAGAGGTGTTTGCCAGAGAGATGCTGGGACACAACTCCCAGGTGCCACTGGGATGTGCCCAGGTGGGTCAGCCCTGTCCTGCCACCAGCCCCTCCTCTGGTCAGAGACAAAGGAAACTGCTCCCTTCCCTTGAATCCATTAAAGCTCAACCTGCTCGGCCTCAGCCTGAGGGAGTGATGGGGCAGCTGGATCACACTGGGCATGCAGCAAAGCCCAGAGTCCCAACTCCTTCCTGAGAATCATCACAGAATCCTGGAATGGTTTGGATTGGGAGGCATCTTAAAATCATCCAGCTCCAACCCTGACACCTTCCACTTGTTCCAATCCCTGTCCAACTTGGCCCTGGACCCTTCCAGGGATCCAGGGGCAGCCACAGCTTCTCTGGGAATTCCATTCCAGGGCCTCCCCACCCTCCCAGGGAAGGATTTTGACTCCCACACCCTCTCCCCAGCCCTGGGACTCACGGATCCAGCTTGAAGGTGTACTGGCCCTCAGGCAGGCGCTCCTGCAGGTACGTGAGGTTATAGGTGAGCATGGTGCTGATGAGCTCAGCCAGCTGCTGCTTCTCCTTCAGGCTGTAGAGCTGCGTGTTCACCTGGCCAGGGGACAGCAGACAACTTATAAACCCCGAACAGCCCAAGCACAGTGTTTGTCTCTGGGTGAGGAAGGACCCAGATCAAATTTAGCTCCCTCTCAGGGACACACATCCTTCCCAGAGCAGGGACAGACCCTCTCCTGGGTGGGGGTGACTCTGACACCTCCCCAAAGCCCTGCTCAGCCAAGCCCACCCCAGGTGGGGCCCAGGACCCCTCCCCACAGTTGGGCACCTCAGCACCCCGTCCTCAGCTTCCCTCCAGTTTCTGCACCGTGACATCAAACCCACCCCAAACCTGGGACAGAGATCCGGGATCGCTCATCAGGGTGGGGTTTGCAGAGGGGTCACAGCAGCCAGGCAGGGCCCCCAGCAGGGACAGGGGCTGGGGACACTCACAGGCCGCAGTTTGGGGGCAATGATGTCCAGCAGCAGGCACAGCACCTCCAGCACCAGCGCCTGCTGCCCCGCACGGCTCCGGACGCTGGGCGCGATCCCCGACACCATGGACAGCACCAGGTTCTGCATCTGGGTCAGCTTGGCCAGGGCCTAGGGACAGGACAGGGCAGGGCCAGCTGAGCCAGGTGTCCCTGCAGGGGCAGAGCTGTGGCCAGGCTGTCACCCTACCCTGCTGGACTTGCCTCGTGCTGGCTGCTGGGATAGGCCAGCCGGGGGATGGAGGTGGCCGCGAAGAGCAGGTGGAACAGCACGGGCAGGAAGGGCAGGTACCGCAGCAGCTGGAAGTTCTGCCCCTGCAGCACTGCCCGGCCCAGCAGGTCGGAGAAGCCCAGCCACTCCAGGGCCAGGCACACGGAGCCCAGGCTGGAATCCCGCACCTTCATCTTCAGGAAGTTCTCAAACAGGCCCTGGAAGGGGATCTGGGATCAGAAGGGTGTAGGGTGCTCCAGCAGAGCACCTCGCTGGGATTCTGAGCTTCCCGCTGAGCTCAGCTCCAGCACCCGGCTCCCCCCCTCACCTGGGCCAGCTTCTCCTGCTCTCCCGAGGAGATGGAGAGGTGCAGGATGTGGTGGAAGCGGTGGGAAGAGGAATTGAAGCCAGCTGAGCCCCCAGGGTGTGACAGGTCCTCATCCCCCAGCAGGAGCTGGGCTGGCAAAGAGGGGTCCATTCCTATCCTGTGCCTGGGGAGAGCCCGAAGGGAAGAGCTGAGGGTTTCCCAGTACTGAAGGGGCCAGCAAGGAATATTTGGATCCTGGGACACTGCACTGGAGGCAATGCCAATGCCGAATTATTGGGAGCTAAGTGGAGTGGCAAAAAAGCTTTAGACTGAGAGAGGAAAGGTTTAGGTGGGATATTGGGAAGGAATCCTTCCCTGTGACAATGGGGAGGCCCTGGCACAGAGTGCCCAGAGAAGCTGTGGCTGCCCCTGGATCCCTGGGAGTGTCCAAGGCCAAGTTGGACAGGGCTTGGAGCAACCTGGAATAGTGGAAGGTGTCCCTGCCCACGGCAGGGGTGGCACTGGGTGGGCTTTAAGCTCCCTTCCAACCCAAACCATTCCAGGATTCTATGATGGACACAAATCTCTTCAAAAACTGCTCTCCAGGACCTTGCAGGTCATGGAATTACAGAACGTTGGCCCAAGCCCCATGCAGCCTCCCTCAGACACTTCCAGGGATCCAGGGGCAGCCACAGCTTCTCTGGGAAATGGGAATACCACCCCCCCAAGCACTCAGCAGATCTAACAAACCCCTCCTTTTACCTCTGGGCCCTGGGGAGCTGGAAGATCTCTTGCCAGATGGAGAAGAGCCCCTTGTTCTGGTCCTTCAGGCCGATCCTCATGGTCTGCACCACCTGCACACTCAGCTCCTTCTGCCCTCGGCCGTGCAGGAACTGCAACAGGAGCGAAGGCATGGAGATCCCAAAACCCCTGGGAAAAGCTGGACACAGCGACCCCCCTCCTCCTCTATGTGTAGGGTTAAAAACACCCCAGGGGACAGGGCAGATGTTTCAGGGATCTGCCTGGAAGGGAGTTTTGTCCCCTCTGTCCCAGTGCGAGGCCAGAGCTGCAGCAGGAGCATGTCCCCAGGGCCATCCCTGTATCCCCAGAGCCATGGCCATGTTTCCAGGGCCATCCCCGTGTTCCCAGGGCCACCCCGGTGTCCCCAGTACCTGCAGGGTGTTGATGCAGGAGCGGATGTCGTTGTCCGTCTTCTCGCAGAGCGCCAGGAGCGCGCCCATGTCCGCCCGCATTCCCTGCCGGAGCGCGATCTGCGGGAGCGGGACAGGCCTCAGCGGGGAGGGGACACTCAGCCAGGGGGACAGGGGGGCCCTGGGACACCCCAGACCTCGCTGAGGCGCTGGGCAAGCCGGGAGGGAGCGGTGCGAGGGAAGCTGAGCAGGAAGGATTGCTGCCGGAGCGGGCGCAGGGCGGGCACGTACCTGGGGGAGGGAAACACGGGGGTCTGAGAGAGCCCAGCAGGGAATTCCATTCTTAATCATGGAATTACTTAGGTTGGAAAAGCCTAGAGCACTGAGTCCAACTGTTCTCCCAGCACTGCCACCATGAAATGATGTCCCCAAGTGCCACATCCACAGAGCTTTTAAATCCCCCCGGGGATGAGGACTCCAATGCTGCCATGAGCAGCCTGGTCCACTCAATACTCGACCATCCTGTCCATGAAGGAATTTCCCCGATATCCAACCTGAACCTCCCCTGGCACAGCCTGAGGCCGTTCCCTCTGCTCCTGTCCCTGTTCCCTGGGAGCAGAGCCCAACTCCCCCCCCGGCTGCCCCCTCCTGTCAGGGACTTGTGCAGAGCCACAAGGTCCCCCCTGAGCCTCCTTTGCCCCAGGCTGAGCTCCTTTCCCAGCTCCCTCAGCTGCTCCTGGTGCTCCAGCCCCTTCCCCAGCCCCATTCCCTTCCCTGGATACACTCCAGCCCCCCAACGTCCTTCCTGTCCTGAGGGACCCAAACTGACCCCAGGATGTGAGGAGCTCCACTCAAACAGAGACACCACCAGCAGCCACCTCCTGTCTGGGGGCAGGGTCCGGTGTCCCTGTGCCCCCCAGGCAGGTGACACTCACTGGTCGTTGCAGATGCAGATGATGGGCCGCAGCAGGATTCCCCCCTCGCGCCGCCGCCGCCGCCCCGCGCCCGCCTCGCCCTCCGCATCCTTCCGCTGGATGATGCCCAGCAGCACATTGATGGAGGCCTGGGGGGAAAACAAAGATGGAAGGGATGGATTCTTGCCCGTGGAACAGAGCAGAAGCTGTTAATGGGGTGGTATTTAAGGGGTTGATGCCGAAGGGGTCAGTCCAGGTGTGCCGGGCTCACCGCGGGCGCGCCGTCGATCTCGTCGATGATGAGGCAGTTGGGCCTCTCGTGGGAGCCCAGCACCGACCTCATCTGGGTGGCGGCTTCGATGCGGGTCCGGAACACCTCGGGGCTGCGGTCATCACTGTGAGGGGACACGGGGATGGGTGAGTGTGCCACAGGAACACCTCGGGCATGGGGACACCGCCAGCATCACCCCAGGGACACCATCACCCCTGGGACAGCATCACCTCCAACACGGCAGCAGGCGTTGGCTCCCCTGGCACTCGGGGCTCCCCTGGCACCGAGGGCTCCCCTGGCACCCAGGGCTCACCTGGCACCCAGGGCTCACCTGGCGTTCATCTCCACAGCGTTGTACCCCGCGTGCCTGGCGATGACGTGGGCCAGCGTGGTCTTACCCAGGCCAGGGTGGCCACAGAGCAAGGCCACCTGTGGCACAGAGGGGAGGTCACCCCTGCAGGCAGTGAGGCAGGGCATCCTCCATGGAGGGGATGAGCCTGCTCCTCAGCTGGTGGCAGGAGAGGGACCCACAGCGACGTCCCCTCCTGCTCACCTTGTATTTGGGTCTCTTGTGCTGGTCCAGCTCGGCCTCCAGAATCTCCTCTGTGAGCTGGACCTTGGTTTTCCACTTGCTGGGATGCTCCTTGGGATGGCTGAGTTGGGGCTGAGCTGCAGGGCTAGGCTTGGCCTTCTTCAGAGCCTTGTCCTTGCCGAACACCACCGTGTCCCACAGCTTGAGCCACTTCAGCAGGCAGCGGTTGGTGTACTGCAGGGGGGGGGGCGAGGAAAGCAAGGAAAATCCATGAACACTGGAAAAAATCCGGCTGAGGACAGAGGAAGGCTCTCCTTCATGGAGGAGGCTGCTCAGGGTTCCACCTGGCATCTCCCTGGGACAATGTGGGAACGCTTCCCTTCCCAGCTCAGCCCCCATTCCTCAGGGAAATCCGGGATAAGTCACATCAGCCCCATCCCTGCTGTCCCTGACTCCCTACAAAAGTTTTACTATTCCCAAAAAAAATCGAAATAGCCAACAATTCCTGGCTAAAACCCTCCCAATCCTTTTTGTCTCATTTTGGTCACATTCCATAGTTTCTTTAGTCAGAACATCCACAGCCTCCAGTGACAATTTGCCATCCCAACCTGCCAGGGACTCAGGACTGATCCCAGGCAGGGCCAGCACGGACACAGCCCTCCAGCCAGCACTTCTAAAGCCAATTCCTGATCCCATGGCATTAAAGGAGAGTTACAGAGGTGCCAACCCCACCCATCCCAAGCGCCACTTATCCCAGCACCTCACATCGTCACTGAGCAGCTCCATGTAGCGCCGGGGCATGAACTTGTCCACCCAGAGGCAGTGGGATGCAGATTCTTCCTCGGCTGCTCGATCCGTGTCCATGCTGGGATCCGGGCTCTCAGTGCTGGGCTCGCTCCCAAGGCAGCTGCAGGAAGGAATTAATTTACCCCAACCACCCAGGGAGTCAGGGCAGGGCTGGGAATTCCACCCAGACTCCCCAAGCTGGGGGTGATGAGAGCAAAAAGGCTCCTTTGCTTGCAGGTCCCCAAAATTGATCCCGAAAGAGCACCTGGGAGTCAAATCTGGATTGGAGTGGGATTTCATCCCAACACCTCACCTGTTTATGATGTCTGTCAGCTGCTGGGAGGCCTCCAGAACCTGCCTGCGACGCTTGAGCACAAACACAGAGAGGGGGGTCAGAGACAGCCCCCAATCCACAGCTGGGGGAGCAGGAATTTGGGAGCCAGCCCCGTGGCCAGCAGGGGTGGCAGGAACAGGGGAAGGTCAGTGGGAGATGCGGTACCTCCTCATCCACCTGCTCCTTCAGGTAGGAGAAGGGCACGCCCAGCAAGTGGAGCGGCCTGCGAGCATTCCAGCCCAGGGAACCCGGGAGCTGCAAGGACACAGCACAAACAGCCCCTCCTCAGCCACCTGGAGGCCACAGAGAAGCAAATCCAACCTTCTGATCCCTCCTCACCTCCACCCCTGTCCTGCAGGGATCATCTCGCAGCACCAGGAAGACCCTGGTGCCCTCGGTGGACGTCACGTTGATGTAATCCTCCAGGATGGGGGGTCTCCTGAGGACCCTCTTCTTTTCCAAGGGTGGTGTGGTCTGCAGGGGGCTCATTCCACTCATCTCCAGGTGGTTCGAGCTGGAAAACATCAATTCCTTCAGTAGGGCAAGGGCCCTTTCCCTCGCTCCTGTTAAAAATGGGGTTCAGGGTGGCCAACCTGCTATTGTGGGGAGCAAGAGGCGCCTCTGGGCCACCATCCCAGGAGACATCCGGAGCCAACTCATCGTCTGCGCCAAAATCGAGCTTCTTAACAGCCTCCAGGCGCTGCCGCTTCGGCTTCGGGGCTGGGAGAGACCAGGAGGGAGGAAGGGGAGAAGCATCACCGATGGACGGTGGCACCCATGGGATGCTCCAGCACCCTGCACCGCTCGGGGCGGGGGGACAGGGGTGAGCAGCACCGGGGGAACCGGGTCAAACCTACTGCGTGGTTCGGGTGCTGGCGGGGACACGGCCGGGACACAGTCCCGGTGCCTCTTCTTGGCATCGGTGTCCCCGGGAGAGTTCCCGGGGGAGGCGGGCTCCTCCGGCGGCTGCCTTTTGCCCCGGAACTGGGAGGTTTTGGGTCCGGCGGGTGGGGATGGCTCATCTGCAAGAGGGGCCAGACCACGGGGCCGGTCACCGGAGAGAACCCGCAGTGGGCGCGCAAAGCACGATCCCGCCCGCTCCCTCCCTCCGCCGCAACCGCCTCCGGTCTCAGCGCCGCAGCAGCGCCCACCTCCCAGCTCGGCCAGCACCTCCAGCTCGGCGGCGAAGTGCTTGTAGAAGCCATCCTCGGCTCCATCCTCGGCCCCGGCCTCGGCGTCCGCCATGGGCCGCACCCGCCCTGCCGCCGCATCCCATGGGTGCCACCGTCCATCGGTGCCCGCGCGCGCCGCGGAGTCGCCGCTGATTGGCCACGGCGCGCGCGGCGG
>NW_024581129.1:7018445-7031719 GCF_017639235.1 Corvus kubaryi
TTGGCCACGGCGCGCGCGGCGGAGGCGGGGCCGGCGCTGATTGGGCGCGGCGCGCGGCCGGACGCAGCGGGGGCGGCGTTGATTGGACGCGATGTGAGCGCTGCCGGGAGGCGCTGCGGGTGCGGGCGGGGCCGGGGCAGCGGGGGCGCCGCGCGGGTCCCTCAGTGGTGTCCGGGGTCAGCTCCGCCCTGTCTCGGGTCCCCTCCGCCCTGTCCCGGGTCACTTCAGCCCTGTCCCGCGTCCTCTCCGCCGTGCGTGTCCCCGCCCCGCGTCCACTCCGTGCCGTGCCCTCCAGCGGAGCCGCCGCGATCGCGGCTGGGCTGCAGCGGGGAGGGGGGCGAGGCCGATCGCCGCCGTGGGGATGGGCAGAGCCGGCACCGCGCGGCTGCGGGGCCTCCACGCGTGACAGCGGGACAGGGATGGGCCATCCACGCGTGATGCCGGGGCGTCCCGGGACAGCGGAACAGTGGCGCAGCCGTGCGGTGTGACAGCGGGATGGCCGCAGCTGTAGCGCTGCTGTAGCATCCGTACCGCTGTGGGACCTGCATCCACATGGTGTGACACCGGTGAGGCTGGGGGACACGGGCAGGGTGACAGCGGGGTTGCAGGGTGACCCTGCTACCTCAGCAGCACCGGTACATCTCCATTCCCTACTGCGATATCCCTCCTCCAGGCCCTGCTCCCTGCCCGTCCCGTCTCTCCCGGACTGCTGTGCCCATCCCACAGCTGCAGCTCTCGCTCCACTCACCCCAATCCCCCCCGTCCTCTCTCTCTCCCGTGCAGGGCACTGGCCATGGAGCCGGGCACCATCGACAACCTGTCCATCTTGTACCAGAGCTCCGACTTCATCGTGGTCAACAAGCACTGGGACCTGCGCATCGACAGCAAGATGTGGTACGAGACGCTGACCCTGCAGAGCCAGCTCAAGCACCGCTTCCCCGAGCTGGCCGACCCCGACACCTACTACGGCTTCAGGTGAGCAGCTGGGCACTGAGCCCGGCTCTGCTCTCAGCTGGGGACACTTCTGAGATCCCCAGGATGCTCCTCAACCCTCATGCTTCCCAGGTTCTGCCACCAGCTGGATTTCTCCACCAGCGGGGCCCTGTGTGTGGCGCTCAACAAAGCGGCGGCGGGGAGCGCCTACAAGTGCTTCAAGGAGCGCCTGGTGACCAAAGCCTACCTGGCCTTGGTGAGCCCTCCGTGCCACGGCCTGCCTTGGCCTTCTGCTGTGAGGGAAATGTGGGGAGGTGAGGGTGTTCAGCTGGAGAAGAGAAGGATCCAGGGAGATCTTAGAGTCCCTTTTTCAGAGCTCTAAAGGGGCTCCAAGAGAGCTGGAGAGGGATTTGGACAAGGTCATGGAGGGACGGGACACAGGGAATGGCTTCCCACTGCCAGAGGGTGGGGTTAGGTTGGATACTAGGAAGGAATTCTGGCACAGGGTGTCCAGAGAAGCTGTGGCTGCCCCATCCCTGGAAGTGTCCAAGGCCAAGTTGGATTTGGGGTTTGGAGCACAGTGGGATAGTGGAAGGTGTTCCTGTCCCTGACAAGGACTTGGGTTTTGGGAAATGGGTGGACTTTAAGGTCCTTCTAACCCCACCCCTTCTGTGATTCCATGATTCCTGTCATTGAGGGGTGGGTGAGGGCCCAGTTTCAAACCGTGTTCCTGCCCCCAGGTGAGGGGCCACGTGAGCCAGAGCCGGATGACGATCCGCTACGCCATCGGGAAGAACACCACGGAGGGCATGACGCACATGATGTGCATCGAGGGGACAGAGGGTGAGCAGCCCCATTCCCTGCTCTGCCCACACCCCCTGGGATGTGCTGGGGGATCACAAACACCCTGTGGATCTCGTTGCAGGCTGTGAGAATCCCAAGCCGTGCCAGTCAGAGCTGATCGTGCTGGAACACGGATTCTATAGCGGAGACCCCGTCACCAAAGTGCTGCTGCAGCCACTGACAGGTGGGGACAGGGGCGGCTCTGGCACAGAGCAGAGCCTGGAAAGGGATGAGGGAAGCTGAGAACTGCCATGCTCGGGGTTCTCTGCCTCAGGGGACAAATGCCATTAGGTGCACCCTGAAGGAGGGACTCAGATATTCCCTGTCCTTGATTCCCACTCTCCCCCCAGGGAGGACTCACCAGCTTCGGGTTCACTGCAGCGCCATTGGCCACCCCATCGTGGGGGACTTCACCTACAGCCAGAGGCAGGACAGCAATCCCTACAGGATGATGCTCCACGCCTATTACCTGCGCATTCCCACCGGCAAGGAGCTGATCGAGGTGTGCGCGCCCGACCCCTTCGTCAACGCCATGGACAGCAACTGGGTGCCCCAGCACGTCACCCAGCGGCTGGAGGACATCATCCAGGAGCTCAAGGACAAGGGGACGCAGAAGGAGGAGGAGGAGGAGGGCTGGGAAGCCGAGCGTGCTGCCGGAGAGGAGGAAGCGGGGAGTGAAGGCAGGAGGGAGGAGACGGAGGAGCAGCGGGCGCGGTGTGAGCAGTGGTTGGCTGAGTGGGCTCTGGAGTGAGCACAAAGCACATCCCTGCACTTCCAGCTCCATCCTTGTCCCAGTGGATCCCCACAGAGCCCAGCGCTGACTCCACACCTGCACTCCCTGTATGGCTTCCCTCGCTCCCGGGCTGGGATCAGGCAGATTTTAGGAGCGGTTGAGGTGGGGTTATTTTGTAACATCCGTCATCCATCTGGCCACGGGATGTGCCTTTCCCAGTCCTGGGCCTCAGCAGCACAGTCAGTGTCACATTCCAGCTTAGAGTGACCCCAAAGCTTTCCATGCCTGTCCTGGGGCTCAGGCACAGCCAGACACTGCCTTTGCCATGGACATTCCCAGAACCCCTCTGTGCTTGGATGTGGAATTGCAGCCCAGCACAGGGAGGGGAGAACGTGTTGGGTGCAGCTCTGGTGTCTGTGTCCCCCATTCCCACTCCCTTCCCTCCAAGCTGCTGTGTCGTGTGGGAGGAGGGAGATTGGGGGCTGGAGCACAGCCTGGGGACACTGACAGCCCCGCAGTCCCGGGGTGTCCTGTGGAACTGGACTGGGATGGGCGTGGAGAGGTCCCTGCCCCTCGCCCCCTCCCTCCCTCAGCCCACCTGGGGGTTTTTTAAAGGTTTGGTGAAGGTGAAGGTGTTGATACCAATGGATTTTAAACTTTTTTCAATTTTCTAGGAAAAGAATCTAGTCTTTTAGGGTTTGTAAAATACGGGTGGTCTCAGGAATGAGGTATTTTTAGTACTTCTGTGGTTGGAGAGCCAGCAGCCCAAAGCTTTTTTAATGGATTTTATTATTCCTTCTACTAGCACTGCCTTTCCTGCTTGTATCCCTGCTGAGACAGGTCAGGGGACACGAGTCCCTTTCTGCTCACCCACATGAGGAGGGATAAGTGTCCTGTGTTGGTCCTGTGGGGTGGCTCCTGCCTGGCAGGTTTCCAGAGGGTCCTGGAGGCAGGTCCTTCAGGTGGGCAGTTGGGAAAGCTCTGGAGCAGTAGGAAAAGGATAAAGCTGAAAAAAGGCTGAGAACTGATGGGAAGAGCAGGCAGGAGCTCAGCTTTGACAGATGCCAAGAAATTTCCTTGGAAGTGCCCTTGCTTTGCTGGTCATCCTGCTTTGCTTTCCCCTTTGCATCCTGCTCATCCTCTGCAGCCCTTGGGGGATGTTTGGAAATGAGGAGAACAGGACAGCTGGGGAGGGACAGAGGGGCTGGAGCCACACAGCCCCAGCCCAGAGGTTTCAAGGACCACATCAGCACATGCCCAGAGTTATTGTCACCTCACCAGTCCCATCCCATACAAAATGCACCTGATGGGGTTCACACAACTGATATTCCCACCCTGAGGGGGAATAAAAAGTCACAGGCCTCTCCTTGTGGATGAACACACCCTGCAAGTCACCAGAATCCCGGGGGGAATTGGATCACCTGTCCCACGTGTCCCTTCCTTTCGTGGCTTGGTGCCACCACTGGAGCGTGGGGATGGCCTGAGGTGCCAGCCTGGGCACTGGGTGGCACCGAGGGCTCTGAGCTGGTGCCAGAGGGCTCGGGGTGGGCTGAAGGAGCAGGAGCCCCTTCTCCTTGCTGCCAGGCCCCGTCCCTGCCCGTCCCCTGTGCCGGGAGGGGCCGGGAGGGGCCAGGCGGGGCGGGCAGGTCCCGCAGCTGGGAATGAGCACAATGAACGTGTTTGCCAAAGAACCGCGGGGTGATGCGCCCGGGAGGTGCTGAAGAGTGACAGGGGACATTTGCCCGTCACAGGAGGGACTCGGCGTTCCCGGAGGCCCCGCTGTGGGAGCGGTCCCTGCTGGGAACACAGCCGGGATGAGGGGTGGGGACATGGGGATGTAGATGGGGCTGGCACCCCGAGCCCACCCTGTGATTGCACCGAGGAGCCCCCACACCCCACTCTACCCTTCGTGTGCTGCTTTTCCCCAGCACCACAGGTAAATAGGGACTTTCCTTACCCGGCAGAGGAGGTTTTCCAGGCGCCCTTCCCGGGCGTTCCGGGGCCGTGTCCCCGTCCTGCTCCCTCCTGCCCACGCGGCTGTGACCCGTCTCGTGCCCCGGGGTTGTGGCATGGCTGTGATGTCCTGTGCACTCTGCAGTTCCTGTGTTGGTGTATTTGCTGTATTAAACGTGTCTCTGCCCTTCGCTCTCCGGTCTCTGGATCCGTCCCGCGCTCCCGGGGGCTTCCAGGAATGAGCCCGGACCGGCCCCGCGGGAGCGGCCCCGGGGCTCGGACCCGGCCAACCTGTTGTGTGAGCGGCAGAATTCCTGCCCGCCCTGCTGGAACTGCCCCGGCCGAAACCGCCGAGATGAGCGGCTCCAGAGCCCTCCCGAGTTTGGTAACAGAGGTGGCCGGGGCTGATGGAGGAAGTGGGGCAGGTGTCACTGCCCCGTCCTGTCCCTGCCTGTCCCCAGCCACTGGGATTGTCCCAAACCAAAGAGCAGAGCAGGAGAAAAGCTCTTGATTTGGGAATACTGCCTGGCAAGGAGGTGGGGAGCAGCCCCAGGGCTGAGGGGGTTTAGGGGGTGCACAGGGAAAGCTGCCACCAGGAACGATCCATTGATGGGATGCTCCAAGGGCCAGAGCCCCTCTGTGCTGGAACGAGCCTGGGAGAGCTGGGATTGTCCAGCCGGGAGAAGGGAATGCTCCAGGGAGAGCTCAGAGCCCCTTCCAGGGCCTAAAGGGGCTCCAGGAGAGCTGGAGAGGGACTTGGGAAAAGGGGTAGAGGGACAGAACAAAGGGGAATGACTTCAAACTGACAGATGGGATACCGGGAAGGAATTCTTTCCTGTGAGGGTGGGGAGGCCCTGGCACAGGGTGCCCAGAGAAGCTGTGACCCCCCTGGATCCTTGGAATTGCCCAAGGCCGGGTTGGATCGGGCTTGGAGCAACCTGGGATAGTGCAAAGTGTCCCTGCCCATGGCAGGGAATGGCACTGGATGAGCTTTAAGGTTCATGCCAACCCAAACCATTCCATGTCTCTGTTATTTCTATATAACACAAACAGGTTGGAGCAGTGGGAAAACAGATTGAAGACCCAAAGGAATTATTTGCACTCTTTAGGACAGGGAGATTTTTTTAAGATTGGGGGATTTTTTTTTAAGATTATGAACCTGACATGGGCAGGGAGCAGCTGGTTGAGGGGAGGGAGCTTTCCCAGCCCACCTGGCACAAGGAGATGCAGTTGGAGCCCAGTGTGACCTGGGACCTTGGGCAAATGCTCCTCCACGTGTTCAAGTTTAAGGAGGATCCTCCTGTAGCAGCTCCTGAGGGGGTTTCGGGGCCAGTTTTGATCTCCACAGGAACACAGTGGACACGGTGACCCCGATGTGTCCCTGCCCTCCTGCTCCAGCCACCTCTGTCCAGCCAGCCTGGGGCAGGGGCCGTGTCCCTCCAGCAGCCTCATAGCAAACAAGTATCTGTAATTTTACCGCCCCAAGAGGAACTACTTTCACAGCAAATCCTTCCAAAATAGAAACCAGCAACACCCGTGGGCGTCGGCCCAGCCCTGGAGCTGCAGGACCGGCTGGGGGGACAGGGCTGGGGACAGGACACAGCCTGGAGCTCCAGGGGTGACAAACCCCTCTTGGCACTGTGCCAGCAGCTCAGTGAGGGCTGGGACCCCCAAACTTGGCCGAGAGGGAGGTGCAGCCCTGCTCCAGCCCAGCCACCTGCTCTCACCCTTCCCTTTTCCTAGGATAAACGCTCAGATCACGTTTGTGCTCACGGCTCCCCCAGGCTGTCATCCCCGAGCCTCGGGAGGGATTTGATTCCTTTGGTGTTGGTCTCCTTCTTCGTGGCATGTGCTGGACAGCATTTTTTGGAGCACGATCAGGGAAAAAGCTGTAAAAAAGGGAATGGGATTGGCTGTGATCTAGGAGAAAAGGAGAGGCACAAGGGAAGCACCTCCCAGAGGGTGCTGAGCCCATCACTGAGCACTCATCTGTTCTGCACCCCAGCTGCCCTATAAAATAAACCCCTAAACAGCTCTAAAGAGCTGTTCACCCCTCACCGGGAGCACCTTTATCCCCCTCAGGAGCACAGAAACTCCCAAACCAGAGGAGCTTAACTCCTTCTGGGTTCACTTTGGGTTCACCTGAGCCCAGAGTTCTTCCTTTACCGAGGAATAGGAAACAACCCCAGACCCAAACCAGAGAGAAGGAAAGGAGCCTGACAAAACAAAGTTGAGAAACTGCCCCGTCACACCCCATGTGCGGAGCAACAGCAACATCCCCACCCTGCACAGATAAAGTGCCGAGTGCTCCCGGCGCTGCCCAGCCCCTGCCCCAGCCCCGGGAGCACCTTCCCGGCCGAATCCTCCCGTCACGGAGCCAAACCCCCTGGACAAGGAGGAGGACGGCTCAGCACCGCCACGGTAGGATTTGGGGGGCGACGGGGGGGAATGAGATTATGGGGGGGAAATTGCTTGTGTTGAGTTCAAACAGCGATAACAGATTGCTGTGGGCAGCCCCGAAGGAATTGCGGGAGCAGGGATTGATTTTCTATCAGGGGATCCCCCTGAGGGCTGTAGAGTGGTGGGGAACACCTGCTGGGCTCCCTCACTGGGTTACCCTGGGTTTCTCCCAGTCTGTGCTGGTGAGGAGCTGGGGGATGGAGTGAGACCCTGTCCCTGCAGCAGCGGAGCACTGGGTGTCAGAGGGGACAATTGTGGAATTTCTTTTAATAATGGGCGGGGAAAGTCCTGTTTTCTGTTATATAGGATTTAAAAATCGCTCCCTTGGTCGCTGGGGGTCTGTGCAGCCTCACGGAGTTGGGGTGGGCACACTGAGACCCCCTGACCCCACAGCTCCGGCCCCAGGGTCGGATGACAGAATCAGCCCCAGGACCTCCAGCACCTTCCAACGATTCCAAGTGTGGGATACGGCTCTCCAGACCCGCTCCAAGGACAAAGCCCCGGCACCAGCACCATGGCACCTGCCACTCTCGGCCTCCGTAAGTCATCCTGTCCCCCACTCTCGGCCTCCGTGAGTCACATCCCCTGGTCCCTGGCACCAGGGATGCTCCAGCTGTTCTGCTCTTCGTCCCAGTCCCGCTCGGTTCGGCACTCCCAGCGCTCTGCCTCCTGCTCCCCTCAGCGTCCACAGGCTTTTCCTGGGGACAGACCTGCACAGATTTCCAGGGATAGATTTATCCCTTTTTGTCTTCCATACCCACCTGGAGAGAGCCGGTGTGCTCGGGCTGGGGGCTGCTCTCTGCACAGTGATCCCCAGCATTTCCTAAACATGAAATCAGCAAAGAAAAGGCTCTTCCCAGGCTTTAAACCTGGCTCTGCTTAGAACAACCCCGACCAGCTGTACATAATTCATGGATGTTTCCTAACCTGCTCCTGCTTCCTTGCAGGTGTCTCCTCAGACCTGGTGAAAGCTGCAGCGGTGAGTCCCTGCCGGCTCCGCTGGCTCCCGCCATGCCAGGGCTTCCCAAAACTCCACAGCTGGTGCTGGAGCTGCCACCATTCCCCCAGTGCTCAGCTCCAGGGACGCACAGCCACCACCTCCCACTGTCCCCCTGTGCAGAGCGTGGCCCTGTCCTTGTCCCATTCCTCACCCACTGCCCAGCAGCTTCCTTTCCCTGCTCCCAAACCTGCTTCAGGGAAGCAGGGACAGACCCACCAAAGCGTCCCCACTCCTGAGAGTGGCTGTGGTGGCTTTTGTCCCCACATATAATCCAGAGGCTGCAGCAGTTCCTGTCTGTGGCTCACGGGCAGCAGACTGAGTGCTCCAGCCGGGTCAGATCCCATTCCCTGCATCTCAAATCCCTTCTTCCCATTCCTTGCTGGGGCTGAGCATTCCCCATCCTCTCCCCAGGCTGCCCTGATCATTGGAGCCGTCCTGGCCAACGCTGAGCATCCCCAGTAAGTGCTAGCCCCGGCGGGGGCTCTGAGGATTGGTGGGTCCGGCGGGGTGAATTTGCGTTTGTCCCCACATCTGCTGCTGTGCCGGGTCACCGGGGCGGGGAGGATTTACAGCCCTATGCAGCCGGTTCCGCGCTGGGATTCCGGCGGGTTTTGCTCCAGCTGAGACACAAACACACCGAGAATTCTCCTTCCCTGACGGGGCTGCAGCGGGAGCCTCCCCCCGGCTGAAATCCAGGCGCTGCTGTTTCTCCCGCACGCAGATCCCGGGATATGGTGGGCACCCACCCGGCTGTGGGGACGGCAACACCCTGGCACTGATGTTAGGGGACATTTTAATGACGCCCCCCGTTATTCCCACTTACCGCGCGCAGCCTTGCTCAGGGCAAAGGGCTTTCCCAAGGGAACTAGTGGATTTGCCCTCCAGGGGATTTTGGGGAGCTCAGGCGGGTGCTGAACCGCAGCCTCCCATTCTCGCAGCTTCCCATCCTCGCTCCCGGTGGAATTCCCGTGCATCCCGACCAGAGACGCGCCCGCTGCCGACATCCTCGCGTTCGCCCGGGGATTGCAAAGCGAACCAGGGGAGCTGAGCAGCGCCCAGGTGGGCAGGGCAGGAGGGGGCTGCAAACCCCACAGAGCCGGGGGGTGCCAGGGGTACCGGGGGGACTCTCCCCGCCTTGGCATTGACTAGCCCGGTCTCTGTGCCCAGCTCTCCTGCCTGGCCCGGCTCCTCGCTGCCAAGAAACTGACGGCCGATTTCGGCAGCTTCCCACCGGACCTGCTACTCTTCTTCCAGTGAGTATCCAGGGGTATCCTGTGGGTTTGGGGTGGAATCCCAGCACCCAGCGCCCGCTGGCGTGGTCCCTGCACGCCCCAGAGAACCCACCTGTGGCTGTGGGCACCTTCCAACCTGCACAGAGCATTCCCAGCCCCGTGGATCCCCCGGCTGTCTCTCATCTCTCAGGAGCCACGGGGCTGGGCAACACCATCCTGTGCCTGAGACCCCCCAGCTCAGTGAAAGAGTTTAAAACTCCCGTACCCACCAAAATCCCTCACCCCGCTCCCCCCACCACTCCTGGTCCCCACAGCCCGTCCGAGGTGCGCGCTGGCACCTGCAGGGAATTTTACGCGCGAGCATCCCGCGGGAACCTGGATCTGCTGCCCCGGGGCTCATCCCGGAGGAGGCGGCTGCTCCGCGGGGCACTGACCTGCCTGGTGAGTGGGGATGGCACGGGGGGCGACCAGGGACCCCCAGCCCTCACCTGGCGCGGTACGAGGCTGGTTGGTCTCTCGCAGGGAGTGCGGGGCAGCCGCCTGGAGCCGCAGCAGCTCGGCAGCCTCGGGGCGCTGGTGTGTGACCTCGAGCCGGCCACCATCCCGGCCTCGGGTCCCGCCATCCTGGACAACCTGAAGCTCTGCCCGGCGCTGACAGGGGCACAGCAGGACGCCCTCAATGCCCTGCTCCTCACGGGGGACACAGCGTACGGGTGAGGAACCTTCCTGCTCCTGGAGGGGTGGGCATCCACGCGGGTGCTGAGCTGGTCCTTCTCCTGCTGCCGCAGGGATCCTTCAAGCTGGAATTTACGGACTCTGCAAGATTTGGGGCCGCTCGTGCTGGCGTTGAACCAGACCACGCTGAGTTTGGTGGCCGAGGTAAGGTCCCTCCTCGGGGGGAGATGTCCATCAGCCAGGTCAGCTCCGAGGCTGGGGGACCCAGCACCCTCTGTCCCTGGGCCCTTTGCCCCCCGGTCCCAGCACCCTGTGCCCCCGCAGGCAGCGCGGGAGGATTTCAGGAGGAGCATCGTGGCCGCCTACAGCAGCCAGGGACATTCCCAGCAGGAGAAATCCCTGATCCTCCTCAGGGCCTTTGCAGCAGCATCAGCTGCCTCGCACCCCAGGCTGAAGCGGAGTGTGGACGTGGACTGTGAGTGTTTCCCTTCACTCTCACCAGTCCAGAGCTCTGGGAAGGGAAAATGCCCCGGGGCTTGTTGGCATCTGGGGGCTCCCAGAGGGACCAGGCAGAAATCTGGGGTTCCCATAAACTGGGGAAGTAGGGAAGTGTCCTTATAGCACGGTGGGGGGGTTGCTCTTACCTGGGAGCAGGGATGTGGTGGCAGCACTCGGGAAGGAGCTGGGACAGTGGGACACTCCCCAGGCAGGGCCAGCACCAGGGCAGGACGCTGCAGGATCAGAGGATGCTCGTGTAGGGGACATGGAGCGGTTTTAGTTGCTTTTAATAAGCACAAGTGGGCTGCAAAACATCACCAGGTTCTTCAGGAATAACTTTAAGGAATGAGAGCAAATGAGGCACCTCCATGGGCTGGGGACCAGGGGATGGGAGGAGGATCCACGGTGGGTTGAGCCACGTTTTTGTGATTCCCTGTGCTTCACCAGAGCTCTTCCAAGGGGCTCTGAGCCCAGGGCCAGGTGGGAAGGGGACACACAGGACACACACCCTCTGTCTGATACAGTTCCTTGCCCTCAGCCTGCCTGTCTGAGCCCATCACTGTTGACTGCATCCCCTTCCTCACCCCTGAGGAGCTCAACCTGCACCTGAGTGGTGATTTCTTAATAAAAAACCTGGAGGCTGTGCTGGAACTGCCACTCATCACAGAGTCTTTCAAGATCCTGAAAAAAAAGGTGGACCAGGTAAGGGGTGACACAGGGCAGGAGCTCTCCAGCAGCATGGGCACAATCCGGGAGGGGCAGGATGCACTGTGGGAACAAGGATCAGTGAACACAGGGATGAAGGTGCCCGAGAGGGTCCTTTACACCCATTCCTGCCCTATTTTCCCTTCCCTCACCCTCTTTCCTGCCCCACGGGCCGGGCCCCACAGTTTTTCCCGTCGGGGATCCCGGAGGAGCAGCTGAAGCGCTTGGGGTTTCTGTCCCGCCTGTACACGGAGCAGGAGATCAGCCAGTGGACACTGAGATGCAGTGACACCCTCTCAGCCCTGCTCAACCCCTCGGAAGGATGGTGGACGGATTCCCAGGTAAATCCATGGCAGCAGCAGCAGGGAATGGGTGCTGGGGAACACAGACTGGGCTCACCTGTGCCCCAGCCTGGCTCAGGGTGAAGGCGTTGTGGGGTTTGGGGGGGTTGGTGGCACTCCCATGCTTACCAGGAGCATCTCCCTTCCCTGCCCGTATCCCCCACGTGCCCTGTGCCCCTCAGCTGCAGCAGCTGCTCAGCAGGTTCCTGGCCCTGGGGGGCTCCCTGACCGGGCCCCTGCTCCAGCAAATCGGAGGTGAACACCTGTGCAAGCTGCAGGAGGAACAGATCCAGCAGATCCCCGCTGAAGCCATCCGGTGAGCCGCTTTTCAGGGATGCTGGCCAGCCCTGGGGAGGTGGGTGCTGGGATGGAAGACCCGCAGCTCTGTGTGGATCTCCCCACTCCCAGGCAGCACAGTGGGATCGCTGTGTTCCAATCCCAGACCCCACCTGAGCACCAGGACGATGAGGAGGGACAACCCACTCATCCCTCCCAGCCACCAGAACACTTTTATCTGCAATTTGGGGTGCTGCTGACCTGTGCCCCTCCCTTCCAGGACCGCTGGGTCGTTAAACATTTCTCTGTGCTCTCAAACCAAGAAGGAGCAGTTCTACAGAAAGGCCCGGGAGGCCTTTGCTGGCCTGGCCAGCACCCCCACGCCCTACTACTGCAAGATTCAGCCATACCTGGGTAGGTGCTTCCCCTCCACCCTCCCTCCCACCACCAGGTTTGGGGTTTCTTCTCAGCCACAGACACGTCTGACAGTCTCCAGAACCTCTCCAAATCCTCCCCAGCAGTGCTGGAAGAGTTTGCACATCTCCAGGTGTCCCCTATGCTCTCTTTAAGGTGGAGCTCCAGCAGAGGATCTGAAGAACTTGGCTAATACTGGTGTGGCCATAAACATGGAACTGGCCACCTTCCTCACCCTAAATCCCAAGGAACTGCAGGTAGAGCCCCGGGATGGTGCTGTCCCTCTCCCCACTGAAGGGCAGGGCTGGCTGAGGGCTGAGTGGGGAGATCCGAGACCAGAGCCCCATCAAATCATCGATTCTCCACTTTCTCCCCTTTATAAATTTTCTTTAGGAAGTTTTAGCTGCTCTGCAGCCCCGTTAGCAAAGCACTTGGGGCTGTGAGGGTGAGGGAAGGGGCTGTTGTGTGTGTGTTGCAGAAACTCAGCGTCACCGACGTGAAAAATTTGCTCGGGAAAAATCTCCCTGAGCTGAAGGAAGCTGAGAACAAACCCTTGGTGGTGAGCTGGGTGAAGACACAATCCCAGCGGGAGCTGGACTGCGTGCTGGGCATCGGCCTGCAGGGAGGGCTGCAGGAGCCCACGGGAACTGCCAGCCCTGCTTGCCCCACCACCCCGGCCAGCATCACCTCCACGGCCACTGTCACCACCTCTCCTCACCCCAGCACCTTAGCCAGTGTCACTGTCCCCACCCCCACTGCCATCACCAGCCACTCGGCCCCTCAGCCAAGCACAGTCCCCCCCAGGACCCCCACCCCGAGCACTCTGAGCCCACCCTCCCCAGACACCCCCACATACACTGGGGGTCCCACTGTCCCCACTGCCACCCCCACTGCCCGTCCCGCTCTGACCACCAGGGCCCCCTGCTCCACCCACCAGGGTCCCACCCCAGACAGAGCCACTGCCCCTGCTGTCACCCTCCTCACCACTCTCCTGGCCCCCAGCAGCCCCAGCGCCGCCCCAGTCCCTGCTGTCACCTCCAGGGCCACCACCAGCGCTGGTGTTGGTATTAACCCGGCTGGCACCACCCACAGCACCATCACCCCTGTCCCCAACCCCTCCTCTGCTCCCACTGCCACCCACAGCACTGCCACCCCTGTCCCCAACCCCTCCTCTGCTCCCACTGCCACCCACAGCACTGTCACCCCTGTCC
>NW_024581129.1:7031729-7047395 GCF_017639235.1 Corvus kubaryi
CACTGTCACCCCTGTCCCCAGCCCCTCCTCTGCTCCCACTGCCACCCCTGTCCCTCACTCCACCTCTGTCCCAGCTGCCACCACAGCCCCACACACGAGCCCCTCTCCCCACAAGCCCACCCCCATTCCCAGTTCCACCACCTCCACCCAAACAAGCCTCAGCTCCTCCACGGCCAAGCCCACCACCCCGCCGTGCCAGACCAGCTCCCCTCCGGGATTTCCCAGCCCTTCTTCCACCACCAAACCAACACCTGGAGGTGTTCCGGAGTCACCACGACCAACATCCAATGGACACATCAACCTGCAGCCTGAGCCTGGTAAGGTGGGAATGTTTGGAGCTGGGAAAGGCTTGGGAATGATGGTGAGGACAAAGTTGGCTGACCCCCTTGTTCCTGGCTGGATTCAGTGCTGGGGACGTGGCTCTGCCAGCTTATGTGTGCTGTGCACCTGGAGAATCCCACTCCCTGTGTTCTCTCTCCAGGATCAGGATCCAGGCTCTCCTCCTGCCTTGTGCCCCTGCTGGCAGCCACCATTGGGAACATTCTGCTGCAGGGACTGCTCTGACCCCACACCTCCGCACCACCCACCCACCACATCCCTCCCTCCATCCCAATGAAACAGCACTGGGAAATTCCCTGCTGGAAAGCAGAAACCCAGGAAAGGAAGAGAATTCATCCATTTGATGCCAGCATAGCATTTGGTTGTTATTTTTGAGGTTGGGCAGTGAAGGAGGACTGATTTTTCCAGCCCAAAGAAGCCACACTTGTCCTTACTAGCGATTTACTCCCTGTAGTACAACCACCAGCAACACTGACTGCTCTGCCAAGGCAAGAACACTGAGCCCAGCTCCACCAGGGATTTCCTGTCTATCCCATCCCGCTGGGATCTGCTAAGTAGTGGGACAACTCAGGGATCTGAGTCACTGGTGGCCCAGCCCCACAGCTGAGAGACCCCCAAAATCCTATTTAACTTTTTTCATTAACTGCTTTTGTATCAAGGTTTGTTCAAACCACACACAGACTCTCACGGGATGATTAGCTGGAGATAATTTATCTTGATTACTGTTCAGTGCTATACAATAAAATATCAATCAACTATTTTTTCCTAATCCAACGTGGTTTTTGAAGTGTTTAGTGCTTTATGGGGAAGTTTTTCCAGCATAAATCCAAAGTCTGCAGTGAAGGACAAATCTGTTCCCTCTCTATAAAGCTCAGATAATGAAGAATGATGAGATATAAAATAAATAAATCCCTTTTTCCCTCCCAGACTCTCCTCCTGGAGGAAAGGGGGAAGGAAGGAGCTGGATGCAGGTTGCACTGAGGAGTTTTTTTGGACAGATATTTCCAATGAGTGGGAAAAAAATATGGAAAACCTTGTACAAAAGTCCTTTCCCCTCCACATGAGGAATCTGAGAATGGCCTCAGCTCTCAAGTGTTGAGCAGCCAACCCTAAAGAAAAGTAACAGGCAGATCCTGGGATTCTGAGCACTTAATCTGGGGGGATTGCAGCAGAAGAAAGGTGAGGGCAGCCTCAAGGAAGAGCAGACATTCATCCATTTGCTTCTGGCATTTTTACTTCGTTCCAGGATTTATTTACAAGAAGCTGGAAAACTTCACTCCCACCCTGAGGTCTTGGCAGTGTCACGAGGTCAGGCTCTGAGAAATGTCACTTTTAACCTGCAGGACTCACCCTTAAACCCAGCAGTAAGATGTGGTTTAGCAGTGGTTTGGGGTTGAACTGGGCTTGGGCTGTACCAAAGGCAAAGATCCTGCTCCAAAGAGTCTGGAATCTTCCCTTCAGACAGAACTGGGGTTTTTTTATCAAGGGATTTGAAAGCCATAAGTACCTAAAAGTGAGTCCTGGGCTAATCCCAGCTGCCTGGAGCTCCAGGTCTCACCCCAGGTCTCAGAGCAAGGCACAGGCTGTTCCCCCTCATCTTGGTTCCTCATGGGAGGAGATGGTCAAGACAAGATGGACACCATGAGGAAACTGAGGAGCAGGGCATGCAGGAGGTGAAATGCCATGGCCACGGTCCCCAGAGGGGCTGAGGACACTGCTGGAGGACAAAGAGGGGGTTAGAGCAAAGAAATCAGTGACTGAACCACTTCTCCAGAGGGAAAACATCCCTCTGTGCCCCATCCAGGGATTCTCTCTGCCTTTCTAACCATGGCAAACACCAAGCCGAGTTTGGGGGTTGGAACTGGAGGATCTTCAAGTTTCCTTCAACCCAAACCACTCTGTGATTCTGACTCGAAGCCCAAATCCAACAGGCCTGAGGAGGAAGGCCTGGAAGTGCTCGCTCATTTGGGATATTCAGCCAGTGAGGCTGCTCCCAGTGGGATTCCAGGGTTGCTCCTCATGTTGAACCCAGAATTTGCCCTTCAGGGCTTCAGGCTCCTCAGCAGAGCTGAACTTGCCGCCCCAGCTTTACTCCTTGCTGCAACCCCAAAATAAACCTTTAAAGCCCAACCATGAGGGGTCCAAAAAAATACCTGGGAATTTGGGGGTGATGATGTTGATGTAGCCCTCCTGCATGCCCCCTGTGAGCCCGATGTGGAGTTTGTCCAGATCCGACTGCTTCTGCACCTGGATCCATTCCCGGACAGGAGTCCTGTACTGCCACTGGGCCAGCTCAGGGAGGTTCATCCCCAGCAGGCCCTGAACCTCCGAGGGTGTGAGGCTCTAGGAGGAATCACAGAGCAGGGATTAGGGCTGGGAAGGCAGGGATGGAAATGACCCCGCTGGCCAGGGAAATGATGGGGTTTCCATTGGGAGAAGGGGGAAGAACAAGGACAAATTCCCATGAGCGGTTTCACTGGGACAAGCTTCCCTCAGGATGTGGTGGTTCCACAAGGGCTCTTTCTGTTGGCCTCTGATGCCAAATGTCCTACACTCAACTGGCAGTCCCATTCAGAAATCACTGGGATTTCTGCCCAGATTGGTGACATTATTTGTTGCCTTGTCTGGAGATCTGCAGTCTCGTGGGCCTGTCCCCTGCTCCTGCTCCTGCCACTATGAGGACGTGCCCTGTGAGGTATGCCCAGCCTCTGTCCTGGAGGGAGGCCTGCTGAGATCAGGAGATTGCCCAACCTCCCAACAGCACCCCTTGGAAAAGGCAGCCACCCTTCAGTTACAGCGAGAGAGGACACAGACTTGTGATCCTCTTGGATCCTTTGTAACCCATTGGCTTTTACCCTCTCACACCCACCCCTGTACCCCTATAAGATCAAGCCCTCTGCCCCTGTGGGACTGGAGAGCTCGTCCCTGGCCTCCCTTCGTGGGGTGCGGGCTAATAAAGCTGCCTCATGCAGAGCTGCTAAACGAGCCTCCCATCTCTCTCCTCCTGGTCTGGCCTGGAGCAGAGCAAGAGCTGAAATCATGAGCTGAGAACCACCAAAGAGCTGTTAACCTCTCTGCAAAGGCACTCCGGTGGCTGAGGGAACTACACGGACCCCGGGAAGACGGTTCCTCACGGGACCATCTCTCTGGACCAGTTACGGTTTCCTGGGTCTGAGCTACAGACCCTACACCAGCTACCACACTGCCCTGAAGAAATTCCACCGGCTTTGCATCCAGCTAGGACTCCAAATTATATTTTTTAAGGAATTTCAGGCTGTTTCTCTACTTTCCATTGGTCTAACATCGCTCTAGATTTGATGGAATTGCTCTTGATTTCCATCAGTGGACAATACAACCAAACCCAACCGCTCAACATAACAAAATGCAGGGAATTAAAGAATTCCAAGGTCCAGCTCACCATCAGAGACTCTCTTCTCAAAGTCACAAACGTGCTCACGTTCATGTTCACGTTGCCCTTGCTGAGAGCCTTGAGATCCGCAGCAGGAGCACTCCCTGGTACCAAAGCAAGGAGAATGTCAAGAAAATCAAGGTCCCAAAGGAACCGTGCTGGGTGTCTGCACAAAATGAGGATTTCTCCACAATTCATTAGGCTGGGGCTGGTAACACAGTCAGGTTCAATTGCAAAATACAGGGATGCTCCTCCTTTTTTTATTGGGAGTTATTTCGTTGAGCATAAAAAATCTGTGACAATGTCAGTGGAAAGAGTGGTGAGAAGAATTTGGAAAAATTCTTGGTTTAACATGGAAAAAAAAAATCAGTTTTGTGACATGGAAAAGGGCTGTGAGATAAATCCTGAGTTTGATTTTCCCTGTGATGGTCTGGAAACTGATTTCAGCAACTTAAAGCAGGCACAGAATCCTTCAATAATATTTTATGCCATCGACAGGTTGGAAAGACAAACTTTTAACAACTTGGCTTTGAAAATTCCCAAATTTTAGATGGATTATTAATGATTATCATTTTGTTTTATTATTATGATTATTGTTTTGTTATATTTGGCTTGTGGCCAAGAGTTCTCTTTCCCCATAACATTCTGGTTTTTTACATACCCAGGTAAGGTAAGATCAGCTGATAGTAAGCAGGTAAATGGTGCTGGTCAGAGAAAGCCTTTTTGGCTTTCTCATATAAGATGTCCTTTGTCTCCTGTGAGCAGGCTGAAGGATCCAGAGATGCCAACCTGCAGAAAAATAAAGATTTTGAGTAAAAAAAGCTTTTATTATCTTCAGCCTGGTCAATTTTCACATATTCTGAGTGTTTCTCTGGGGTTCTCTGCACAGCACAGGTGATCCCTTCTTCCCAGATGTAGGGAGAAGCTGAAAAGAAAAAGAATGGCTCAGTTTCCTGCTGAGAATTTGTCCTTCAAGTGATGATGGCTCCGATGGTGCCCAATAAATCTGTGTGCTTGCCAAGCTGTAATTAATTAATTTCATTTACCAGTCTTTCAGAGGAATCTAAACTGGAAATGCTTAAAAACCACGAGGATGTGGCACTTGAGGACATGGTTCAGTGGCAACCATGGTCCTGAGTGATGATCTGAGAGGCCTTTTCCAACATTAACCATTCAGTAATTCTATGGAATTAAATGTAATTAACTCTTTTGCAGATGAAATCATGCACAGAGTCAGATCTGCTGCCAGCTGAGCTAAAATAGAGTTTGATTGGAAATCTGAGCCCTGCCTGGCAGGACGGAGATCAGCAGGATGGGCACCAGCAGGTGTTAAACCCCGACACAGAGCAGGTTCTGAGATGCTTCTTAAATTTCCTTTCCCTGAGAGCAGAAAAAAGGAAAAAGCACTTGTAGATGGGAAAGGGCTTTTGGAAGAAGCCAAGGACACCCCAGTTTTTGACTCACTTGAGGCTGGGGGGGTCGATGGCCTTCAGCTCAGTGGCGTTCAGCAGGCACACGTATCTCTTGCCGATGGCGTTCAGGGCCGTGGCATTCAAGGCATTGCCCAGCCCCACGTAGCGTTTAATTGCTGCTGAGGCCTGGAAACACAATTAATGTGATGAATTTAATTGAATCAGAACATGTGGCTTCATCCCCAAAAGAAACACGTGCAATAATTACAAAAATAAAATGGAGTAACTTCAAATCATTCGTTTGGGCCTCGAGGATGGGCGATGACATTGTGGCACCAAAGATGCTTCAACCACCTCAGAGCCCACTCAGTTAATCCTAAACCAGCCCCCAAACCAGGAAAGCAAAGCCAAGCCCCTACCAGGGAATCCGAGGGCTCATTTTTCAGGAAGGCAGCCAACGTGTCAGCTGAGCTGATCTTCCAGGTGGAGATTTCCTCCGGGGTGATGAGGGGAAGGAAAGGGCTCAGGTTGGAGAGCAGGCTTTCAGGATAACCATTGGGATACATCTGTGGAGACACTGCTGTTATGGGTACAGAGTGGGGCAGTGGGGCTGAGGGAGCTGGGGTTTACTCTGAGGGAAAGGGGAAATGATGATTTTAGTGCTGTTTTCAAACTCTCTAATGGGAGATTGGAGGGAGGATGGAGCCACATTCCTCTCAGAGGTGCCCAGTGAAAGGCTGAGGGGAAACAGGCGAGGAAAACTCAGATTAGATCTAGAAATAAGAAATAAATATTTTCCCAGTAAAGCTGGCCAAACCCTGGGAGAGGAACCAAGAGACAGTGGAGTCACATCCTTGGAGATCCCAAATTCACGAGGTCCTGAGCAATCCCATCAGTGGTAATTTGACATTTTAGGGCTGGTATTACCTCATCCAGGTATTCCTTCAGCACAGCCAGCTGTGGGATGCTGAAGGGGTAGGTGGGGAGCTGGGACAGGTGATTTTCCAGGGAGACATTCCGGAGGCAGGCGTGCAGCTCCTCGGGGCTGTAGAAGGCGGGCATCAGGTCATTGTTCAGAACTGCCTCAGTTATCTCTTTGTCAGGTGGGCAACCTGGTGAAGCCATGGCAAACTCAGGGTTAAATTAAATCCTTTCACTCCAAGCTTTGAACCTCAGAATCATTTTGGTTGGAAAAACCTCCAAGATTGATCTGTGCCAGATCCACACTTTGTCACCAGCACAGAGCACTGAGTGCCACGTCCAGGAGTTCCTTGGACACCTCCAGGGATGGGGACTCCAAACCTCCCTGGGCAGCCCCTGCCAAGGCTTGACAAGCCACGGGCTCCAGGTGACCTCTGATCCCAGTGGGAATGCCTCTGGATCAGAGGGAGCTCCCCTACCATCCGCTCGCTTGTGCCGGCGAGGCAGCAGCTCCCCAACAACGGTGCCCAGCTCTGCCCTGGACAGAGGGGAATCCCAGGCAAAGTTTCTCAGCCAAGTGGTCAAAGCATTCTGCAAGGAAAAGGGATCATCAGGGGGATTTGGGAATCCTGGATGTGCCTCCAGCACAACCCCTGCTACTCCAGGCTCTGAGCCCGGAGATCTGGCCTTACTGAGCCAAAAGCAATTGCTGAAATGTTCCAACTCTCCCTATCCCCCAACCTGTCAGTGACTGTAGCTCTTCACAAAGCACTGAGAGTTATTCCTGCTCTCCTCACAGTGACAGGAAGGGGATGACAGTGACCTGGATTTGCAGTTCCAGGTTGTCAGCCCGAGGAACCCTCACTTCTCACAAACCATCATCCCTTTGGCACCAGACTTCTTTTAAAAGGAGAAACTGCTGAAAGCAGACTGGCTCAGCAACCCCCAGCATATTTCACCCAAACTCCAGGCCCCAGGAGTGCTTCCCAAACTCCCCAGCCCTGTCTAAAGAACTCACCTTGGGAATCTGCTGCAGGATGCTGTGACCCAGCACAGGGATCAGCCCGCTGAGCTCACTCAGGGTGAAGGCTGACCACGCTGCAGGAGGCCTGCAGACAAAAATGAGCAGGGATCAGCTCTCAAGGAAGAGCAAAACCAAAATAAACACCTTAAAACACCCCAGGATTATGTCCTCGTAACATTTGACATTAAGAAAACACAGGGATTAAATCCTAAAACACCTGCATCACTTCCTGCTGCCCAAAACTTCATTGCAGCAGAGCAGAAGTTCTCAGGGACGTGAATCAGGGCAGCTGGGTGGGAAAATGGCCTTAAACAAATACATTCTTTTCTTAAGCATGGAACCCAAAGAATTTCTGTTGCTCACTATGGCTCAATTCAGTGCCAAGATCACGGGGCAACTGTTACAGGAAGGAAAATATTTTGCTTCCGTCTGTGTTAGAATCAGGGATTTATCAAACATCTGTCACTGGACAGGTAGAGGCAGAATGTTTCCTCAAAGTCTGTGCCTGACAAACAGCTTGAACTCACCTGTGATCACCAGGTCAGCCAGAGAAGTTTGATTAATGGAAAAATAAACAGAAGAAAAGCTTTTGTAACTAGAGCAAGAGAGACAACTTATTTTTCAGGAGAATTTCACCCAGGCCTTTCAGCTGAAATAATTTCAACTAAAACAACATAAAAGACCCAATGGAAAGCTCAAAAGCAATAAATTTTTGGGGTTTTGATCAAGGTGGTTAGCTGGAGTTCACTCAGGTCTTAGTAGGACAATGGGTTTGATTAAGAAAACAGTTTGGTGATGTTCAGGAGAAAAACCCATACCCAAAGGTGGTGTTGCCACTGCTGATGACATCCCTGATTGCCTCTTCTTGGTCAGGCAGGAAAGATCCACACTGGCTCAAATCCTTCAGCAAACTCCCACCAGAACTCCTGATGTATTCCCCACCCAGGTCACAGACCAGCCGTCCCAGAATCTCGGCATTTTCCTCATTGATTTGTGTGCCAGGGATTTTCTGAAATGAAGGCAGAGGCATTAACCGGGATGGAGCATCCCTGGATCCCAGCCCCTGCAGGGTCCCTGTCCCTCCCCACGTACCAGACACGCCAGAGCCTCCAGGAGCAGCTGCTGCCTCCGAGGGGCCTCTCTGGGCAGAACATCCACGTTTGCCTTCCCAACATTGATAAAGAACTGGCTGCAGCTCCCTGTGGCTGCATAGTCCGAGGGGCTGGAAAGATAAATGCTCCATGAATTCTAGGGAATGAGAGCAAGCTCAACACAGAGTGTCCGATAAAACATCTTCCACACCTGCACACTGAACTCCAGGGGTTGTTCTTCCCTAGTCCTCTTCTAGTCGACATTCTTTAAAAATCAATTCTCACCTTAAGGAAACTGTTGTGAGACGCAGCCTAAAACTCTTCAGGGTTTTGATACAGAACCACAGTGGGAAAGCGGTGGAACAAGGAAATCCACTTTATTCCCTGTTTTCTTTGATGTTGTAAGAGAAAAGCACATTCAGAGGCCTGGGAATGCTAAAACTTGGCCTTGGACACTTCCAGGGATGCGGCAGCCACAGCTTCTCAGGGAAATCTGGGCCAGGGCCTCCTCACTCTCACAGGGAAGGATTTCTTCCCAATATCTCATATAAATCTACCCTCCTTCAGCTTTCTGCAATCCCATTTTTTATTGCCCAGAAAGAGGCCTAAATAACTCTGAAATACAAATCAAACTTCACATTACCAGCCTGGTTATAAATTAATCCTGCTTTTCCCACAAAGTACTAAGGCAACACCATGAAAAGCACAGCACAGTTACCTTAAAAACAGCAACAGGTCTTTAGGGTAACTGTCCAAATCCTTGGGAATCCCATGCAGTGTCACCATCTTCAGTAAGCAGCTCAGCTGGAAGGACACCAGAGGTTGCATCAAGGTGAGAAACCACCATGAAACAGAAGAAAAAGATAAAATAAAGATCTTACTCTGCTCCAAAGAAAGAAAGGAAAGAAAAAAGGTGAAAAGAGATGAAAATTGGAGGGTTTGGTTCCCTGAGAACCAAAGTGGGTTTGGACTTCTCCTCTCTTTGGGGAAATTCAGAACTGTGGGAGGGACACCCAGGACATTTGTTCACAGGAATGAACCCACAGGGATCCTCCAGTGCAGTTTCTGCCCTGCCCAGACACCCCAACAACCCCTGCTGTGCCTGTGCCACCCTCTGGGGGAAGAGCCTTTCCCTAAAACCCATCCTAACCCCCCTGACACATCCCTGTTCCAGCCCCTTAACTCCAAGTGTTGTTCTGGCTGAACAATCCCCTTTGGAACCTTCAGGACAACATCAAACACTTGGGAATGTTGGAACTACCTGGTCCTGTCCCAGCCTGACATTCTTCTTCCTCATGACTTTGGCCAGCTCCTGAAACCTTTCTGCTCCCACAGCACTGGCAGCTGCACAGGTGAAGCCTTGGAGGACAGACTGGGAAAGCCTGGAGATTTCCAGAAGGAAAATCAGAAGGGAAAGGCCTTCAGGAAGGTGTATTCAGAGCAGGACACTGTTTTTCCACATATAAATCATGGTTTTAATCATTTTCATCTCAAATATATCAAAAGATACATTAGCCCCTCTAAAAGAATCCCTGGTACTGTCCTGTGGAAGGCTGGCATATTCCCTGATTGGAAATGCCTTCCCGAGGCAATCTGGAGCAAGATTCCAGGTGCAGCCTGAGCCAGAAGCATCATTTTAGAAAGAAAATGTGGCCTCTGGGTGTATTTTACAGCTGAGCCCTGGTAAATCTCAGTGTTCCATGTCTGTGTTTGGGTTCACATTTTATTTCCCATCTGTTTCTATGGATTCAACAGGGTGGATGTGCCATATGCACCACAGGAAACATGGGAATTGCCAGGAAAACACACAGAAAATGGAAGGAGAAGAGGAACATCTCTACCTGCTGAAGTCAGGCTCTGCCTTTACCACATCACTGAAAAACATGGCAGCCTGGGAAGCAAAGGCAGAGGTCAGTGGTTTTCCAGGAGAAACAGCTCCATTCCCAGGTGGATTTGTGGAATCCATGGCCCCACAGAGGCCAGGGCTGGCAGGGAGGGGAAGGAGGATACCACCCCCATTACCTGCTCTCTGGTCCACGGTTTATTGTTGAGGTCCTGCACATTTGGCTTCTCTTCCCCAAAAACAAGCAGGGATTTTGGAATATAGCTGGCCAGAGCACTGGGAATGAGTTTAACCAGCTCAGCGGGGTGGCCAACACTGGAGGAAACCTTTAAAACACCCAACAGAACAAACCATGGAAATCTCACACAGTTTTAGTCCAAATCATGGCAATATCAGAACCAGAGAACTGTTTAGGCAGGAAAAGGCCTCCAGGATCAAGTCCAACCTTGAACTGATTCTGCTCCATTTATATTCTTTCCCTGGGAACATTTACTGGGAAGTAGTTTCTGGGACCACCCCGTAAAACAAATCATTCCTGCCCATGTCCCCAAGAGGCTGAGCAGGCCAAGGACATCGACACAGGCCTGGTGACAGGACTTGAGTCACTTGTCCTGCTGCCACCCTGGCTGGCCATGACAATTCCCACAGCTAATGCTGTCTGGATGTGCAGCTGTGTCACACCTGGCCCCAGGCAACCAGTGCCCCCAGTCCTGCTCCTTTGTGAGGTCTGAAGAGGAAAAACGAGGTCACCTTTTCCACCAGGGTCCTTTTCAGAGCAGAGGGCAGCAGGTCCATGTGCTGGGTAAAGCCAGGCAGCTGGAGGGCCTCCAGGACAACTTTTGGGGGCAGGCTCCAGAGCGTGCTGCTGTTGAGGCCACCCACCAAACTCCCCAGCTGTGCCAGGCTCTGTCCATCCAGGATCTGCAAGGGAATCCCAGAATAATTTAGGCTGGAAAAGACCTTTGAGATCCTCAAGTCCAAGCGGTGCCTGATCCCCACCTTATCCCCAGCCCAGAGCACTGAGTGCCACATCCAGACATTCCTTGGACACCTCCAGGGATGGGGATCCCAAACCTCCCTGGGCAGCTCTTTCCAGTGCCTGACCACCCTTCCCATGAGGAAATTCCTCCTGGATTTGTGGGTCTCTGTACCTGGTAGCCAGAGCCGAGCAGTTTGTTGACAATAGCCCTGGACTGCTCAGCCTTCCAGCCACGGACACTTCCCAGGGCAGGAAGAGCTGCTTCCAGGTACTCCTCAGGGATGCTGTTCTGGATGCTGGACACAGAGAGCCCCAGGGCAGCCTGGCCCAAGGTTCCCAGGACTGCTGGAGAGAAATCCTCCAAGTTCCTCACCAGGAAAGATGCGACCTGCAAAGGCCCCACAGAGACAGAACAGAGTCAGGGGAGCAAGGACGGGAGATATTGGATCCCACAGCCTCTGGAGGTCTCTTAAATCCCTGGATTTCTGCCTCAGGTTTTCACGCTGAAGCCTGTGGATGGACCATTTCCAGCACTGAGAATTGTGAGGTGATGAAAACCCAGCCAGACACCACAATAAAGACACGAGATGACCTAGAGGAGTGTGACAGGAGGGGACACACGAGCTGGGCCTCAGCCCCGCCAGGTTTTGCGCGGGTGAGTGAATTCCCAGGGGCTCACCTGCAGTTCCTGCGCTGCCAGGGAGGAGGGAGCTCTCTTTCCAGGCATTCCCTTGGTCCATGGGCAGCTCTTCCCGAGCCTCTGGGCCACACCCAAAGCCTCCTCCCTGCTCAGGTTCCTCACTGCCGAGGGGCTCAGGGAGCAAATAAATCTGTCTGGGAGGCTGCAGGGAGAGGAAAGGAGAGGCTGCCAGTGAGAGAGTGGCTCCATCAGACCTTTCCCCCTTTTCCAGAGGGTGCTCTTTTCCAGGCACGTTTCCCCTGACTCCTTTCATCTCAGATGATGCCAGTGCTCCAGCTCAGAGAGCTGAAAAACTCTGGGTGTGCTGCTGGCCATCAGCTGGAGCTGGCACTGCAGGGAAATCATCTCCCAGGAAACAGAACTTGGGATCTAGCCCTCCTCAAGACCAAGGGCCGTGGGATTCTTTGAAAATGAAACCCTTAATTAGAAAATTAATGGAACCTTTCAAGAGGTTTAAATGAAATCCCCACTCAGACTCTTGCTGTGTCACAGTCCCATGCTGAGCCATCCCAGGAAATCAGATCCCGTCAGATCCATACCTTGACAGTGGAAAACCAGGAGCAGAGGTCAGGAGGAAGGTGTAGTACCGAGCAGTGTCCCGGAGCAAGGTGAGGTTCCTGACCATCTCCACATCCACCGGATCCCTGGCAAATTTTTGAAGCTGAGGGTGAAGAAAAACAAAAAGGGAAAATAATTCAGATGGATCCTTCAATCCTGACAGTGACATGGGTTTTTCACCTGGGTTTAAAGTTGTGCTGAGGTTTTTATTTGTTTTCAAGTAAACACTGGGATCTTGATCAGGTTTGGGGTTGTTCCTCTTACTGACTCCAGTTTGCTCCCTGCAGGATTCCCTTTGTGAAACCAACTCCTGTGCAAGTCCCTCATCACGTGATGGGGGAAAATAATTGCAGTGAATGTTCACCTCAAATTAACAGGAGAAATATTCCTGCTGGCAGCATTCCAGGAATTTCAGGGCCAGGTTGGATGGGGTTTGGAGCGCCCTGGGACAGTGGGAGGTGTCCCTGCCCATGGCAGGGGGTGGAATGGGATGGATGAGTTTTAAATCCTTCCAACCCAACCATTCTGGGATTCTGATTTTGCTCAGGGCAGGATTGTGACCTCCCAGGGTCTCCATCCCAGAAGGCTGCACTTACCGTTGGCTCATCCCCAAAAAGCTGCAGGTCCTCCATGGTGGCGTGCTCCAGAAAGGATCCAAGATAATTCCGAAACCAGGCAGTGGAATTCAGACCAGGAATGGCCTCACTGTAGCATTTCTGGCTGGATTCTGCAGGTAGAAAAAGAGACACCATCAAACTATAGCCTGGGTCATTCTGGGGGTGGAAGAGGCTTCAGTCCATCAGGGAACTTGGAGAGCTCCCTGGTCACACCTTCCGCTCAAATCCACGTGTTCACACCATGGGACAGGACAAACACCTCGGGAAAGAATCCCAGCCCCCCAAATATTTCATCCCCAGCCTCTTTCTTCCTCCCTCCAAATCCACCAGAAGCTTTTTGCAGGACGTTCAATCAGTGCATGGAAGCTCCTGCCTGGGTCCCTTTCTGAGCCAGATTCAACCCTCAGAACCAAACCCTGCACCTCCTTTTCCCAGCAAAAGCAGGAAATGCAGTGAATTTAAATCAGCATAGCCCTGACTGTGTTGATTTGTAAAAATCTTATGCTAATAAGGCCTTCAGGCAGGGACACGATTCCTGAATCCACTAATTACCAATATTCCCAGCCTGTTTCTATTGGAGATTCACAAAAACCCTGTGAAACCTCAGCCCTGTGACAGATCCCAAGGAAATCAGATCATTTACCATCCTGGATGAGGAAGTGCTTGATCCCAGTGTAAAGATTCCTCTGCTCCTCCACAGGAAGCTGGGAATAGATTCCATCCAGGGCAGCGACTCTGCACACGGACAAGGAAGGCAAACACCTCAAATGTTGCTGAGGTCAGGGTTGGGTTCTCACAAAACCCACTGATATTCTCAATCCCATCCTTTTCCAATGTGATTTTCCCTCACAGGAGCCCCCAGGATATCCCAGGATGCTGCTGGAAATGGTCCATCCACAGCCTTCAGCAGGAAAACTGAGCCAGAAATCCAGGGATTTAAGACATCCAAGGAGGGGACATTCCTCACTTACACCAGCTGGAATTCCTCACAGGACACATCCTTGGCACGGAGGCAGCCAAAGACCTTGGGCTCCACCAGGAATGGCTCAAGTCCCTCATGGACCCACTGGGCCAGCACTGGGGGACTCTCAATGCCAGGCACTCGCAGCATCCTTTCCCACAGGCCATTCATGAGGATCAGGCTCCACTCGAAGGAAAGGGGCACGTGGGAAAACTGGAGCAGGAGAGGTGAAGAAACCCCTGAATTCCAGGGAATTCTAACCAGACATCAACATAAATCCAAGCAAATCTGAATGCTAGGAACAGAAATCGTTGGCTCTTTCCAAAATAAGGTAAAAAAATCAGGGGATTTGAAATAAAGCCTTGTCCTGGAGAACAAACAGTTGGATTTGGGAATACTCACCCGCTGGCTGAACATGGTCAGGGAGGCCAAAAGCTTCTTGGCATTATATTTGGAAAAGAACAGAATGGAATATTCTGGATCGACGGCTGTGGCAGGTTTAGAGGCCAGGCAGGAATATAAGGATATGAGGAAATCATCCTGAAGGTCCTGGAGCCAAGCTCCCTGGGAAAGAAAAGGGAAATGCAAATGAAGGTGATAAAGGATGGGTCATGTTTAGAGGTGAAATCACCTTCAGGGGGCTCACCCATGCCTGGGCATTGGGGAAGGGATTCCTCCCTTGAGGGGGGTAAAACACTGGCACAGGTTTTAAAAGCTTTATCCAAAAACCTCCCCCCCAAAATTGCCATTTGATCTAAGTAGAAACTTCCATGAGAACTCTCTAATCCCCAAACATTTTTCAGGGAAACAGTTTACAAACAGTAGAAGACAAAAACAAAACCAAGAAGAAAACAAACACCAAAAAATCCCAAACTCCACAAAATCCCGCTCCCCCCCCAAAAATCCCCCACTGACAAATATTTACAGAAATGCCATCTTTTTGTTAGAAATATTTACTGAAAAACACAAGTTGCTGTCAATTTAATTGCGATTACCGGCAGCAACTTAAGAGACAAGGACAAAAGCAGGAAAGAAAGTAAACCAGGAATATTCTAGGTGGCGTTTTCCAGACTGCAACCACTTCTAATTGTGTTTTTACCCCTTTTAATTGTGCTTTATCCCAGTGGCCCAGGGTGACTCTCCTGCAGAGACTTGTTCCAAAGCTGTGATGTCAATTTTTAAGAGCCAATTTGATTTGGAAAGTTCCTTTTTCCCACCTTCCTTCTCGCTTGGGTGGTTTGGAGAAGGGAATCCCCACTTCCAAAAGCTCTCCGTGGTGTTTTGGCCACTCCTGAGCCCCATGGCACAGAGCAGGTGTCCCATAAGGGGTGGCACTGCCACACCTCGGGGTTGGGGGTGGATAAAAACCCAGACTGTTCCACCCACAGCCACCACTGGGGCTGTTTTTAAGCCAGAAGTGACAGAATTCCCAAGGAAAACAAATCCCAGTGCCACGGGAAGCAGGGGATTTTCCTTACCTGTGCACAGGCGAATTGGCCAAAAGTGAGGCTGCACGGGGACGTTTGGCCTCGGGCCACCTCCAGGAACTGCTCCTGGCTGGCACTGGGAGAAAGCAAGGACAGCACTGGGAAAGCTGCAGCAGCTGGGGCAGGATGGGCTGGGAATGGGGGAAACTGGATGGGGAGCTGGGGCAGGACTGGGTGGGGATAGAACTGGTGGGGAGCTGGGGCAGGACTGGGTGGAAGCAGAAGTGATGGGGAGCTAGGACAGGGCTGGGTGGCAGAACTGGTGGGGAGCTGGGACAGGGCTGGGTGGGAGAACTGGTGGGGAGCTGGGACAGGGCTGGGTGGG
>NW_024581129.1:7047405-7056925 GCF_017639235.1 Corvus kubaryi
GGGCTGGGTGGGAGAACTGGTGGGGAGCTGGGACAGGGCTGGGTGGGGATAGAACTGGTGGGGAGCTGGGGCAGGGCTGGGTGGAAGCAGAAGTGATGGGGAGCTGGGACAGGACTGGGTGGGAGCTGTGGAAGAACTGGATGGGGACAGAACTGGTGGGGAGCTGGGGTAGAACTGGAGGGGGTAAAACTGGAGGGGAGCTGGGGCACATCTGGATGAGGGCGCAACTGGATGGAGGTACAACCAGTAGGGAGCTGGGCACCAAACTGGATGGGGGCAGGACTGGTGGGGCACTGGGGCAGAACTGGGTGGGGAGATGAAAGCAGGACTGGCTGGGGACAGACCTGGATGGGGATAGAACTGGAGGGGAGCTGGGACAGAACTGGAGGGGGACAGATCCAGATGTGAACTGGCACCCCTCAGCAGCCCAGCTGCAAACCCAGCCCAGAGCACATCTGGCAAGGATATATTGAGTGCCTGAGTGTCCCTGAGCAGCGTTTTGCTGGCTGATTGTTCCCCCAGGCAGGGACAGCTCTCCCGGGAAGGATCCAGCCCTCCCAAAGCAGAGCAGGAGCAGAGCCAGGTAGCTCAACCCATACAGCAAACACAGAGGGACAAAGTGACAGCACAGGATGAGGATTGCTGGCAGCAGCGACAGGGGAGAGGTGGATTGTTGACCCTCAGGTATAAAACAAGATCAGTGGAGGTCTGGAGTGGAGCTGTTTGACCCCCACTTGGAGCCAAGATAAGCTCAGCACCAATCCAAGGTTCTTGGCTTCCTCCCCAGGGCCCGGCCCTGCCTTTCTTTGTCCTGCACAGACACAAAACCCCAGGCAGGCACTTTCCCTTCGCTGTTTGAACAAGTGCAACCAGAGCCCTCCCTGCCCTCAAAAAAGGGTTCAGAGGGATTTTTTTTTTTAACCCGAGAAACCAGAATGACTCCCAAGGAAATGCTGCCACAATCATTTGTGGATGGCTCACATACCTTTGCACCGAGGCACACACGGCAGATTCTGATTCCCAAAACAAAAAGAGAGACAAAGATAAGGAATTGTGAGAGGAATTGGCACACAGAACCCTGTCTGAATTTTCCTGGTGGAGGATATTTGGGAAGAAACTCACCATTGATGGGGGAGCTGGAGCACTGCACCAGGAGAAAGAGAAAAGAGATGTGTTAAAAAGGGGTTTTAACATTATCTGTGATCACTGCAGACAGACAGGTGGGAGCTGCAGCCATTTGGATTGGGATGTGGCCTGAACACACTCAAATCCCAAATCCAGACCTCCCAGTCTGCTAAATTCATACAGGTTACTGCTCTGTATCTCAAGCAGCTGGAAAGTGCCAGGTTATCCCATCCCTCAGGCACGAGGAGGGAATGTTCTCCCGATGATCTGAGCACCGTTTGAGTGTGGTTCCAGAGGAAGGGAGGGTTGGAACAGGATGACCTTCGAGGGCCCTCCAACCCAAACCATCCTGGAATGTTTTGAACACACGGATTTGCCTTACCAGCTGTGTCCCAGCAGCAGCTGCAGCAGCTCCCTGCCACCCTGGAAGACAATGAGCCGTGGTTTTAGAGCAAACCCAGGACAAAGCTCATTCCCACCGCTCAGCCCCAGCCATCCCTCAGCTCCCTGCAGGGTTTTAGTGCTCATCTTTCACCCAGAATTTCACACTCTCCTCCCTGCTGTGGTCCCTGAGGGGTGACAGACACGAGGTCCCCCTCTGCCCCCCCAGCTCAGCCTGGCTGTGTCCAGGTGACACGAGGGATGTCCTGCATCTGTCCCCAGAGAGGGACAGCAGGGGAACGACAGAAACAACACTCAGGGGACACTCCTCTCCAGGATTTCTTTGCTCCAGAGGCAGGGATCAGCTCAGGAATCACCTCAGTTATCATTCCATGTGCTTTTAGCTTTGCAGCTTCTTGCTCCTTACAGTGCCCCCACATGGGAATTGGAGCCTGGCCTGTGCTGGATTTCACTTCTTTCTCCCGCTAATGCCTCAGATGGATCAAAACCCCTGTGCTGGTGTGGAAACCCCAGTGCAGGACAGCTCTCCCCCAGTCCTGCCCCAGAGCCCGGCAGGGATTTACCAGGAAAAGTCAAACTGCTCCTTCTTGGCAGCTCTGCACAACCCTCCACCCAGCTGTCCCTCATTTCTCAACTTCCAGAGTGATCCTGATGGCACCTTCCATCTCCCTGCCAGTGCCCCGGAGCTGGGAAGGTGGGAAATGCCAGGGTAGGAACCCAGGAACAGCACACACGGGATGAACCCGGCAGGAGGGTGATTCCCTGAGCCTGCCACGCTCAGCATCCCTCATGCACAGAAAAAAGGGAAAGGTGGAGCTTCCCAGTGTTCCTGGTGGGACAGAATGAGTGGAATGAGAGCAGGGAGAGGCAGGGGACACAGGGAGGGGCGGCTGCAGCTCCACAGCCACGGTTGGATGGCACAGGGTGATGGAGGAGGAGGGCAGTGCCTTTCCTGGGTGTGGATGTGTTCACAATCCCAACAAACTGCCTTAGGGAGGGATCTAAAGCAGCTTGGATGAGTCCTTAATTAGCACAACACCTTTCTTTATTACCAGCTGCTACACCTTTGTAATTATTTAATTAATGGAGGACTGTCACTAATTAACGGACAAAGGAACCTTCCCCTAATGGGGTCCAGGAGAGCTGGAGAGGGACTTTGGACAAGGGATGGAGGGACAGGAAAAGGACAAATGGCTTCAAACTGCCAGAGGGCAGGGCTAGGTGGGATATTGGGAAGGAATTCCTCCCTGTGAGGGTGGGGAGGCCCTGGAATGGATTTCCCAGAGGTTGCCCCATCCCTGGAAGCGTCCAAGGCCAGGTTGGACAGGGCTGGGAGCAAGCTGGGATAGTGGAAGGTGTCCCTGCCCATGGAACTGGATGAGATTTAATGTCCCTCCCAACCCAGACTACTCTGGGATTTATTATTCAATATTCAATCAGTTGTGATTATTCCTCAAGGGCTTTCCCAGAGACACCTGGATACTCCAGCAAAAGGAACAGGGAGCAGACAGCTCTGAATAGACAGAGGAGAATCAACCCCATTGCATCTTCCCACCCTGTTTATCACCAAAACAAAAATATTTCGCTGACAGATCCAATAGCAAACAGGATAATGAAAGGCTGGGGATGCAGAGCAACCACCAAAGTCACATTCAGTGGTCTGCCAGCACCATTTCCCCTCTTGAGGATAATCTCTGGCATGAAAAACCCTCCTGGGACACCCCTCCCTCCACAGCCAGACTCACCCAGCAGGAGGAGGAATCCCAGCCCTGGGAGCAGAGGAGGCATTTCTGGAGAGGTCTTCAGAACACCCACAGAGGTCACCTTCGTTCAGCCAGGAAATTCCAAATAGCAATAAATTAATGGCAAAGCCAACTCAGAGGAGGAAAGTCAAAGGTGGCTGTGTCACGTGGAAATCTGGATGTGCCAACACCCTTCACAAACCCCAAAATTAGACCCAAAAGAGGTGAAAAACTCCTGCAGGGTCGGGAAAGCGCGGGGAGAATTTGGAGTTCATTAAGGCAGCTCATTAGTGTCCACGCCCTGAGCCAGATCCGTGGTGGCAGAGGGACAGAAGGTGGCACAGCCTGCTCGGAGGGGACCCTGTGACACTCACCTGTGGCTGCTGGTCCCAGCTAGGCAGGCTCTGGGCATAGCAGGCTCCTTTTCACTGAGCAAACCAGGGTGTGGCCCTGCCTCCTCCACCTGCATCTCTGCGGGATGGATTCGGAGCCCTGGTCACACCCTGAGCCCTTGAGAGTACACACGGGCTGTAGGACAAATAACCGGGCTGTTTGGTAATGCCTGGCATTCCTAGGATACAGCAGAAGCTGGATTCCCTCCCTGCCCTGCACCGGACAAAAATCAATCTGTGCTCAATCCTCCAGGAGCTCAGGGAATGTTTGGCACCAGGGAATTTCAGTTCAGGAGCTTGAAACGGTTGGAATTTCTTGAAAATCTCTGCGTACCCCAATCATCTCCACCTGGGAAATCCCGAAGAGAAATACATGGGAGTTCTGTCAGCCAGTCAGGCCGTGGAATGGGATGAAGCTCTGCCAGGGGAGGGGTAGGATGGGTATTGGGAAAAGGTTCTTCCTCCAGAGGGTGCTGGGCACTGCCCAGGCTCCCCAGGGAATGGGCACAGCCCCGAGGCTGCCAGAGCTCCAGGAGCATTGGGAAAATGCTGCCAGGGACACCCAGGGTGGGGTTGTTGGGATGGATGATCCCTGTGGTCCCTTCCAGCTCAGGACACTCCACTATTCCACATCACATGGATGTCAGACTGCGAGCTGTTTCTTTGGACACTTCAGGGTAATTTTACATCCTCAGATTTGGAGAAATCACTGTTTGGTCGCTTTATTGGTCCAGACAAGTTTTTACAAAGCCCAGTTCTTTGTAAAGAAAGGGCTTGCCCATTCCTGACCACAAATAACTCCTGTTGGTGTCACTGTCACCTCCCAGCACCACCACACCCCCACTTTTCTCAGCACACTTCACGTCCTTATCAGCTCCTCTGGAATTAGCACAGCAGCCAGTCACAAAGGCAGCTCATCTGACTCAGAGGATCCCCAGAATTAGCGTGGCTCTCACCAACACCCATCCTAAGCCACCCAAATCCATAAAAATCATCATCATTCTGTAATTTGGCCAATTCACAGAGTTCAGAGTGAGAGGCCTCTTCTCCAGGATACCCAGAGGAGGTGTCCTGGAGCAGGATGGGGATCCTTCCCTCAGGTTTCAACTATCAAAGCTCTGGTGTTTTGCACCTTTTGGAAATTCAGCTCTCCAAACAGGCTGTCCGTGACAGGATCAGATGGAAAAGTGCTGGATGGGGAACTGCTGGAAAATCTGTGGCTCCATATGAGAGAAACAAAGGCTCTGCCACTGCAGCCGGACCAGAGTCATGGAATGTTCAGGGGTTGGCAGAGATCATCCAGTCCCAACACCTTCCACTATCCCAGGTGGCTCCAAACCCCATCCAACCTGGCCTTGGCCACTTCCAGGGATGGGGCATCCCTGGGAGAGGTGTCCAGGACTGCCCAGCCCACCCCAGAGGTGCCACCAGGCCTGCACAGGTCTGTGAGGGGGATTTTGGAGCTCACCTGCAATAAATGATCCCCTTTAGCTCAACACAATTACACACGAGCCCTATCTCTGCCTCCTTTCCCTCTGCAAGATTCATTCTCCCAAAAAACCGATCCCAATTCTGCACCAGGATCATCAACACACAGCGCTGGGTGGGAGGAGAGGCTGTGGAAAAGCTGCGGAGGGTGGGATAGCCCCAAAATGAGTCAGAGCCTTCCCAGCCAGGCTGGCTGGGCTTGGGTAGCACCAGGCACGGCTCGAGTGTCCTGCAGTGCCCCTGAGGCGGGCAGTGACTGTTCCTGTGCTCAGCCAGGTGTGACAAGGGACAAGAAATCCTCCCCGATCCCACCTCCAGCAGCACGGGCACGCCCCGTGCCGGGCAGCCGGGACAAAGGGGCTTTGTGCTGGCTCAGGAAAGCCGGGTCTAACCCTGGCTCGGCACAGCAGCCCTGTAAGGCTCAGGCTTTGCCCAAAACCAGTTAAACCACAGCAAAATTCCTCAGGCCGGCACCACTCACCAGGACATCCCGGTGCCCTCCTGGCATTAACCCCAAACGTGGCCCAGAACCTGGAGAGGTCTAAGAACGGGAAGGACAGAGCAGAAAGGGAGAAAGCTTCAGGAATAAAAGCCAAAAGGGGCATTGAAAGATTAAAGCCTTGCAGGTGCTGTGGAAATTGCTATAAAGGCTCAAAGAAAAATCCAGCTGTGCTAAGGGGGCAGAAAGGCAAAGGAGGCTCCTGGAAGCACTTTCAAAATCTCGAATTTAGTTTTATGTTTGTTCATTGTCTCTTGAAGAGAAATCTGTCAGGGCCCTGCTGGGGCAGCACAGCCCAGGTATGAGAAGAGGATTTGGAGACAGGTCTAAAAGGGAAAGTGAACTCATCCCGTGTCTCGTGTCCATCACAGATCCCTTCATTACGTGAGTCCAGGAGTGAATCTCCCATGGAGATGCAGCAAAATGTCCAGACAAGGTAAAAAATCCTGGGAAATCTGGGAGCAGCACATCAGGGCACAGCTGCACTGTCCAAACCTTTGGATCAGCGACTGACACAACAGCAGCTTTCAAAAGGTTCTCTGGAGGGAAAACCAGAAGGAAGAAGGGCAACATGAAGGTCAGTCCCAGCCCAGAGCAAAGCTCCTCTCCCTGCAGGGCCAGGAGCAGAGGTTTCCTGCTGGAGCCTGGGCGGTGCCCGGAGGTGCCAGAGGGGGACAAAGGGACACAGGTGATGCCAAACCTTTGGTTTGAGGAATAAACAACTCCCAGCCCACAAAAATCACCTTGTTAGCACAGGTCATCCCTGGCACTTGGCTCTTCCTCTAATCCTGCCTGAGAGAGTTCAGCTTTAGAGGGACTCAGCACACGGAAGAAATTCCCCAGTATCTCAAAGTCTGGGTGAAACTTCTCCCTTTCCTCTCCAGAAGCACAGACGAGGAGGCTCTGCCCAAACCTGCCCACAGGGAGAGCTGTGACCGCAGTCACCCGGCCAGCAGAGCCCAGAGCAGATCTGCTGCTCCCCCAAACCCCTGTCCCCAGCCCTGGAGTCACCCAGGAGAGCTCTCCAGGTGCTCATCCCTGGATTAAGGGTGGATCAGGCTCACAACCACCTCACCTGGAGCAGCGTTCTGTGCTGGCAGCCTCACAGGTGTGGGGACAAGGCACGAGATGCATTTTTCGGAAGACTCATCCTGGATTTTCCTCCTGAACCTGCTGTGGCAGGGCTGGGAGGGACAGGGGTTTACCAGCAATGGGGGACTGGGATGTTCACAGCATTTGGGGCCGTTCCAGCTGCCACCTTTCCCTGCAAATGCACGGATTCTGAGCCTGGCACAGACCTGTGGAAGGATGGGCAAGGTCAGACCAGCCCTGTGACCCCATGGGTGACGCAGGTGCTCGTCAAATGTCACCAGCAGAGAGGTTTTTATAAACAGAGCAATATTTGCTTCACTAAGGAGCTTGTGTCACTGTTTGCTCAAGCCTCCAGTTACAAGCTGGGAATATGGGAAAAGAAACAGTTTTGGCTCCAAGGTGCTGCTGAGCCCACACCCAAAAATGCCAGAGGCGTCAGCAGAGCCTGACACTGAGGGTTTGTGTTTCACAGCTCATGCAAGACCGTCTGTCCCAGAGAACGAGGGACAGGACAAGAGGAAATGGCCTCAAGTTGCACCAGGGGAAGTTTAAATTGGAGATTAATAAAAATTTCGTCACCCAAAGGTTTGTCCAGCCCTGGAGTTACAGTACTGGAGGGATTTAAAAGCTGGATTTGGGCACAGGTTTTGGTGGTGGCCTTGGCAGTACTGGGGGAATGGTTGGATTTTGAAAGGTCTTTTTAAACCTCAGTGATCCTGTGACCCCACCCTCAGCTGCCTGTGCCCCCTCACTCGAGGGGGCTTTTAATTTGCAAAGAGAGAGGAAAGCCAGGGGTCTAAGAGGCGTTTTCCTACCGCCAAACACTCCGACCCCTCTAAAACCCAATCCTGATTTATCCCCTGCTGCGGGAACTGCAGAGCAAACCCTGCCCTGGCCACACAGCCCTCCCACGGCTGCCTCCTGCACCCTGAAGGAAGCGTCACAGAGACAATGAAGACACAATTAAAAGGCCAAACAGCATCAAATATCCATTTATGGCTGGAATGAAACCCCAACCGTTCCCCTGTACATTCCTGGAGGTTTACACGAGATTTTCCTTGGTTTCTCCCTCCCTTCCTCTCTCTTCTGTAATATTTGCATTGCACAAGTCGAAAACCACCTACAGCTACCACTCCAACCTTGTCCCGAACTGCAATCCAAACAAGCTAAAAAAGGAAAGGTAATTGCTCTGACGTCTGCTTTCCCTCTCTCCCGAGGTTTGGTGACCCAGCAGCCTCTCTAGAGAGCAGAAATGTGTTCAGCAGTGCCCCAGCCCGACCTGTTCGGCATTCCTTATTCCCCAGTACCAAGAAGCTCCAAGAAAAGGATCTCCTGTAGGAGTCCAGCACCTGGGAAGAGGCTCTGGGCGTCCCCAGGTGCTTCTCACAGCAAGGCTGACACCTGGTGATGTGACAGAGCAGCTTAACATGTGCAGCTGTAAATGTAAATATAAATATAAATATGTACACACAGGGGTGTGCGCAGAGTCACCTGCAGTGGATGCCAGGCCCTGCACAGCCCAGTCATGAAAAAGCAGAACAAAACTCAACTAAACCCCATCTCTCACTCTCCCTGAACTCCAACTGTTCCCAGCCCTAAATCCTGTCCTTAAGCACCCCCTCAGCACCCGGCTGTGCCGACACCTGCGGGGATTTACCTCAGGGGAAGAACGGGAAGGTTTAACCCTTTCATGCTGCACGCAGGGTCCGATAAATGAGCAGGTACCCAGCAGGAGCTGCCCCACCACCCCCGTTCCAAACGGGACACAGGAGCCGCAGGGGGAACGTCACCTAATTGTGTACCTAATTCTCTCAAATTATATTATTATTCTTATTATTATTACTATTAGCCTTTCAGAGCCTGAAACATTCGCTGGCATTTAATTTTGGGGTTCCCCTTGAGGCAGGAGATTCTCAACAGCCACCATGGTGTGCGTGAAAGAAGAGCAGCTACCACCAAATTCTCCTAGCGCTGACACCTTTATATTTGTTTAGGACGCCAAACGACCTTCTACATTATTAGTTTATTCCAAAAAAATAGCAAACAGAGCAAAAATACCCGATTTGATATTACAGTTGCGGCGCTGTGGCTGGCCTTGTTACGACGGTGTGGTGGCTCGCTTTGCGGCGGTGTGGCGGCTCGCTTTGCGGCGGTGTGGCGGGCCCGTTGTACGACAGTGTGGCGGCTCGCTTTGCGGCGGTGTGGCGGGCCCGTTGTACGACGGTGTGGCGGCTCGCTTTGCGGCGGTGTGGCGGGCCCGTTGTACGACGGTGTGGCGGCTCACTTTGCGGCGGTGTGGCGGCTCCGTTGTACGACGGTGTGGCGGCTCGCTTTGCGGCGGCGATGGCGGCCCGGTTCAGCGGGGTGCTGCAGCTCACGGAGCTCGACGATTTCATCGCGCCCTCGCAGGTGGGGCCGCGCCGGGGCTGACAGGGCTGGGGACTCCCGGGGCCGGGGGTTCACGAGGCTGCCAGGCCCTGCCCCCGCCGCGGGACCCGCGGGGCGGACCCTGGGGAGGGCGCGGACCCAGCCCTGAGGGGAGGCGGGGGGTGCCGCCCTCAGCTCTCTTTGCCCCTCGCGCTGTCGCCGCACGGGGACCGTGCCCAGCCCCCTCAGACCTCTCCCCTCTGCTGTTGGGAATGGAAAAAGGGATAAAACCGAAGATTCCGCGCTGTCCCTTCCACCACCGCGCAGGGCAAGGCTCCGGAGCAGCCCGAGATCTTGGAGCAGCAGCCGAGCCATTCCCAGCCCGATGGGGAATAGCCAGCCCGAGCCATTCC
>NW_024581129.1:7056935-7082271 GCF_017639235.1 Corvus kubaryi
TCCCAGCCCGATGGGGAATAGCCAGCCCGAGCCATTCCCAGCCCGATCGGGAATAGCCAGCCCGAGCCATTCCCAGCCCGATCGGGGATAGCCAGCCCGAGCCATTCCCAGCCCGATCGGGGATAGCCAGCCCGAGCCATTCGCAGCCCGATGGGGAATAGCCGTGTGCTGTGTTAGTGTGGGGCCTCCCCGGTTAAAGTTGGAGCCTGGCCGGGTTGCCTCGCAGGCGTTCGGAGGGAGTGCACAGCGTTCGTGAGGGAACGGGCAGCGAGCAGGGATCGGCTCTGCTCCTGTCGGAGGCTTCAGGCGCTGGGAAAATGCGGACTATTCGTCCTGGATGTGTTTGCTGAGGAATACAGCAGAAAAACCGAGCCGAGATGAGATCAGTGGAAAGGGAAATAGCAACCCCTGTTAGTTCTCCGTGTAGGACTTGGGTTTCCGAGGGAATTCTTCACGTAAATAATGTGCTCTGCTTTTGTGTTTCAAGGGAAGAATCAGAAGGGGTTGTTCCTGCGAGGCTCTGAATCCTGCAAAGCGTAGCAAAAATGGATTAGTTTAGGGGGGAAACCTCAAGCTGGCAGAGGAAGGATGGTGAAAGGCAAAGGAGAAATGGGACATGGAGTCACGGGGTGCTTAAATAACAAAAACTGCACAAAATGCAGAAAACCCCTTGGGACTCGTGCTGGGACACCAGAGCGAAGTGGCAGCAGCCCAGCCAAGCTCCTCAGAGACCCTTCTGTCACAAAATAAAACCGCGGTGGCAGCAGGCGCACGCTGGGCACTGACCACACCTCCACGGGCTGGGATCTGCAGCCAGGAGTCAGGATTTGCTCCCAGATTTTGGGGAGGAGGAGGAGGGGGAGGACGGGGCTGGCCAGGCTCTGTTCCTGCCAAGGCTCCAAAACCAGAGCTGAGTTCTTCAGAAAGAGCAGCAGAATTATCCTATGGGTTTGGGATGATGCTGGAGAAGTGTTCTTCCTGTACAAAAGGGGTGAGAAGCCTTTGCTTTGACATTTTTCTTACAGTGCTAAGAGAAACTCAGAGAAAATGCAGCCTGTTTTGAGGGGGAGGAACCAGGGTCACTCCAGAACCGGTGTTCAATCCCTTTATTTCTGTTCAATGCCCTCTCCCTTGCTCAGCTCCTCACTTCCAGGCTTTGCTGCTCTTCCAGGAATGCATCAAGCCTGTAAAAGTGGACAAAAAGCCTGGAAAAGCAGCAGCAAAGATCAAAATCGAAGCTGATGGAAGCTATTTCCAGGTCAATCAGGTATGTGGGGTCTTTTGTTCAGTGGGGTATAAAAAACCCAGACAAATGAGTGTATTTTAAGTATTTTAGTCATGTTCATCCATTTAATTCTTCAAAGAGAACCAAGGTGCTGCTGTCAGCATTCTTGTATCTTTTTTTCTCTTTAATTTATAATCAATAATTCCAATTTTGTGCCACTTTTGTGCTCTGAAACACTGCCATTAATTACTCATAATTACTCATAATCATATTAGTATCAGAGCAGATAAGCTGAGATTGTATTAAACTTTAATTAAGCATTTCAATTTATAAATTCATTTCTAAGCAGTCATTTTATTTTATAATCAGTAATTCCAATTTATTCCAGTTTTTTATGCTCTGAAACACTGCCATTAACTAGTGATGATTTTCAGTATAAGAGCAGATAAGCTGAACATTTTATTTCTTTTAGCAATATTTAAAGATTGGCAGTTCCAGGTTGTTTGAGACATCTTTTGTGCTCACTCACAGAGAGATTTAACCAAGATATTTTAAATAAATCTTGCAGTGTTCTTTTAAAAATAATATTTCAAAGTCTTTCTTTAAAAGCTTGAAGAATTCAGAAGCCTCCTGCTTCCAAAATTCAGGCTGAGTTTTTCCTGTTTTCACCAAAAAAAGTTGGCATTGCTCAGTTGACCAGGCTGGGAATTCCTCTAGGAATGGAACTTTGAACTTTAGGCAGATTTTGATGTTAAAAAAAGGGGATACAGCACTTCCAAAGGAGTCTGGTTCCTTATTTTGAAACTTTAATAGCACCTCATTTCCTGGTCTGTTCCTGGCTTTATTGAGGAGTGATGATTAGAGGAGAATCTCTTGGGAAAACCAATTTATTCAGGGCAGATATAAGGAAAAATATTCCCTTCCACTGCCTGGGATGAAGTTGGTCTGGGATGAAATCCCTCAGCAAATTCCCCTTTCTGTGCCAAATAGTCCCATTAAAAGCAGCAAACTTCAGGGGGCTTTGTCCTCATCTTACTAAAAATAAAGACTTTTTTAAATGATAAACCAAAGGCTTCAAAAGAGCATCATCTTCATTATTATTTGCAGTAAAGGGAGGGAAACGGCTCCTTAAATTCTGTGCTGGGATCAGAACTGAGCCTGCTCTGTTTCTTTGTAGGATGGGGAGGCACAAAGGCTGGAAAAGGCAAAAATCACCCTGAACGATTGCCTGGCCTGCAGTGGCTGCATCACCTCAGCTGAGAGTGTTTTAATCAGCCAGCAGAGCCACGAGGAGCTCTGCAAAGTGCTGGCTCTCAACAAGGTGGGTCCCTCTCCCCTCTGCAGAAAATCCACAGGAAAAGGGAATTTCAGAGCCCTGAAGGATCCCAGGCTGGTCTTGCTGCACTGGTGTGGTTTATTCTCATTTTCTAAAGAGTTTGGAAGGATTTAATTAAATTTAATTTCATTAAATTCCTGCCTCAGAGTGAGTGTGGGAGATGCTCTGTGGTGCTGACAGTTGTGCCTGTGCCACGTTCATTTGGGATTGTTTGGTTTTATCCCAGGCTGCTGCTGCCAACGAGCAGAAGCTGGTGGTGGTTTCTGTTTCACCCCAGTCCAGAGCCTCCCTGGCTGCAAGGTGCAAACTGGGGGTTCTGGAGACAGCAAAGAAGCTGACCACGTTCCTGAAGAGCTTAGGCAAGTGTGGGATTGTGTTCTGAGGGGACTCGGGGCTGAGGGTTCAGCACAAATGGATGGGGTTTAACCCCCACGTGGATTCCAAACTTTCCACAACTTCAGTCATGTAATAAACTTGGAGTGAGGGAGGGAAAGCTTGGAAAAAGGAGGGAGAGGGATTTTTTTATAAGGGCAGATAGTGACAGGACAAGGGAAATTATTTATACTGCCAGAGGGCAGGGTCAGGTGGGATCTTGGGAAGGAATTCTCTGTGAGGGTGGGGAGGCCCTGGCACAGATTCCCAGAGAAGCTGCCCCTGGATCCCTGGGAGTGCCCAAGGCCAGGCTGGAGCAGCCTGGGATAGTGAAAGGTGTCCCTGCCCATGGAACTGGCTGATCTTTAAGGTCCCTTCCAACCCAAACCATTCCATCATTCTATAAAACCTGTAAAGAACCATTTAAAAGAACTTTACATTTTAGATTTCCATCTCTCCTGTCACTTCTACTCCTCTTGCTGTGCTGAAAACTGTTCCCTCTCAACTGCAGGCCTTGGTGCCTGTAACCAAGTTTCACTCTGGTTCAAGTGGAAGTTTTTGTATTGTATTTTGCTGTATTCTGTGGGTTTAACCCAGCTGCTGTCCTGCCCAGGTGTGCACTACGTGTTTGACACAACCTTCTCCAGGAACTTCAGCCTCCTGGAGAGCCAGCGAGAGTTCGTGAGACGCTTCCACAAACAAGCAGAGGACAAAAAGGCTCTGCCCATGCTGGCCTCTGCCTGCCCAGGTATGGGTTCAGTTACAGCTGCAAGCAGAAACCCAGCAGCTGCTCAGAAAGGTGGAAATGGAAGTTTTTACCTGCAGGGATTATTCTCTTCACAGCACAGAGATGTTGGTGTTAAAGCAGTGGTGAGACATCTCTAAAATGAATTTGGTGTTACAGTTCCTGTGCTTTTTGTGCTGAACTGAGGCTGAAAATGGTTATTAATGCACATTAAACCTGGGGTTTGGGGAGACTGGGCAGAGCAAAGGCTTGCTTCTTATTTGTTCATTTAATTTGCTGATTCTGCTCCTTCCAGGTTGGATCTGCTACGCAGAGAAAACCCACGGCAGCTTCATCATTCCCTACATCAGCACCACCAAATCTCCCCAGCAGGTCATGGGCTCCTTGGTCAAGGGCTACTTTGCAGAGCAGCAGGTAAAGCTCTAAAAATGCTCTTCTTAATGGAAAACTCCTCAAATTGGAGACTTTAGGCTGAACTTTTAAAAATTTTGCTCTGTGTTACACACGTTTAAGGGTCAATATTGCCTTGCAGAAGGCAGCAAATTGTTCTCACTTCTGTTCTAGCTAATGAGTAGTAATTAGGGCATAACACTTAGCATGGGCTCATTAAAGCCTCTGGATTATTTGGGAAAGCTGAGGAACTTTATTTCTCAGTGTCTTTGTGCTCCTGTTGTTTAAAGTTGGTGAATAATTTCAAGTGAGTGACCCCAAGCCAAGGCTGCAGTCGGTGCTTACGTGCAGATCCTGGCTTGTCTAAAAATGATCCCTCATTCCCATCCTGATGGATGTTCTGTTTCTGTTCTTAGTCTGTAACCTTTGGAATCTTTCCAGATGGGAGCTGGATATCCACAGGCTGGAGTTTAAACAAACAGCCTGGATTTGGCCGGGAAGGAGCTGCAGCACCCAGTGGGATTTATTGTGGGCCGTATTGGCCACTAACGAGCAGTGCTTTGACACTTACATGAGGCAGATGCTGGCAGCTGCAGATTTGGGACAGAATTTGGCAGCTTCTGGGAATATTTGGCACAAGAGACTGAAACAATGGCCTGGGGTCAGTGACCTGTTTCCTCAGGCTGTGCTTATTTCGTGCATGATCCCGAGGTTCTTGTGGGACTCCAGACCATGGCCTGGTTGCTGAGCAGGGGCTGAGCTGTGGGAGCAGGGAGGAAGTTTATTCCCTAATGGCTTAATTAGGGATTGGCTTCTCTGCCTGACCTTGGATCATTGCACTGGAGTGGGGGAAACTTCCTGGAGCTAAAGGGAGCCTCAGGAACGATGGAGAGGGATTATTTCCAAGGGCGTGGAGTGCCAGGACAAGGGGGAATGGCTTGCCACTGCCAAAGGGCAGGGTTAGATGGGATACTGGGAAGGGATTCCTCCCTGTGAGGGTGGGGGAGGGGCTGGGATGGAATTCCCAGAGAAGCTGTGGCTGCCCCTGGATCCCTGGAAGGGTCCAAGGCCAGGTTGGACAGGGCTTGGAGCAACCTGGGATAGTGGAAGGTGTCAGGGGTGGGACTGGATGGGCTTTAAGGTCCCTTCCAACCCAAACCATTCCAGGATTCCATGAAACCTGTGAAGGACCATAAATGCAGGCACTGACTGCAGCTGAAATTGGCTTCTAGGGGTGAAATAATTTCATTTATGTATAAATATACACAAATACTCAGTAATAGGGGGGATTGTTCCAGGGGCATTGAGGCATTTCCACCACTCTCCTTTGCTCCTGGAATGCAGCTCCCTGAGGACAGGGAGGATTTTGGCTGCTCCAGCTGCCCAGCCTTGTCTCTCTTGCAGCACCTACCCCCTGACAGGATCTACCACGTCACAGTCATGCCCTGTTATGACAAAAAGCTGGAGGCCTCCAGGCCAGACTTTTTCAACCAGGAATTCCAGACCAGGGATGTGGATTGTGTCATCACCACAGGTAAGCAGATCCACAGGAGATTCCCAATTCCAGCGAATTCTGGGAGCCTCAAAGTGTTCCCTGGCTTTAGTAGCTCTTTGCCTCTGACAGAGGTTGGATATTGATCTATATTTACATTTTAATAGTGCAAATCATGCCCTGGTACAATGCAGATGCAGTTTAGGGACTGCTCTGTGGGGTTTGTTTTGCTGTATCCCAAAAATAAGAGCTCTTTGTGCCTGGTTCTGCTCTAGGAGAAGTGCTAAAGCTGTTGGAACAAGAAGGAGTGTCCCTGCCAGATGTAGATCCTGGTCCCCTGGATACCATGTAAGAACAAAATCTCATTTCAGTCATGTTCTCTTTCCTGCAGGATTGAGAGAGTTCAGAATTTCCTTTTTCCTGCTGTTTTACACAAGTGTGTTTGCACTTGGTTTGGTTTCTTGTGTCACTTGAACCAGTACAACTGGGAGTTTAAATATTTCATGTACAGAATATGGTGAATTTCCACTGGACAGTCACTCCAGCTCCTTTCATCCCACAAAAACCTGCTGCAGGCTTTGGGAAGTGCGAGATTCTGTCCCAGTGATAAAAATTTCCTGAAGCAAAAGCTATTGCTGTGCTGTCCCTGCTCCTCATTACCAGAGCTACTGCAAAGATCCCAGAAGGAAAGCAGAAATAACAAATATTTAGGTCACTGAGTTAATCTCCAGGAGACTGTTGGTAAAAAATGACACTTAAGACATGTCAGATGAGCCTGGGGTTGTTGAACTGAAGAGGAACATCTGGTCAAGGGCCAGCTGCACACACTGGGGTGGGGTGGAATCCCATTCTGTGGTCTGAGGTGACAGCAGGGCTGGTTCTGCACTGAGCACCCAGAGCTGCCTTTGCTTCCTGGTGAGAGGAGCATTCCCAGAGCTCCTGGCACATAAACACCAGAAAGGTTCATTAGCAGCACCTCTCTGAACTATACAGGATGTTTCATTATAGAATATGGAATCCTGGAATGGTTTGGGTGGGAAGGACCTTAAAATCATCCAACCCCAACACCTTCCACTGTCCCAGGTTGCTTCAAGCTGTGTCCAACCTGGGCTGGGACACTTCCAGGGATCCAGGGGCAGCCACAGCTTCTCTGGGCACCCTGTGCCAGGTGACACAACTCCCACTGGGCACCACGAGGCTCTGGAGCTGGTTCCCAGGAGAAAGGGAAAAGCTGGAGCTCAGCAGGAGCTGGTTTTTGGCTGCTCCCATTGTCCTGAACCCCCTGGAGCTTTGTTTTATCCCGAATCCCTGAAGTTGCTGCTCTCTCCTCTCCGCAGGCTCGGCGGTGCTGCAGCAGAGGAGCTCAGCACCCACCGTGGCGGGGGCTCGGGGGGGTACCTGGAGCACATCTACAGACATGCAGCCCAAGAGCTCTTTGGGATCCACGTGGACTCAATCCAGTACAAACCTCTCAAGTAAGAAGCTGAAATCCTACAGAAAACTCAATTTTTCTGGAATTCTCTGTTGCTGTGGGGCCGAACCTTTCTTTGCAATGTTAAATATTTCACTTCCAGGCCTGAGAGCTGGCTGCTCCCTCCCCCAGCTGCTGAGCAATAAATCAGCCAATTCCATGCAGCCCTTCCCAGGGAGAATTCCAGCCCCTTTCCCACTCACACGCTGGAGTTTGTGAATAATTGAGAAGGCAGAGCTGTCATGGAGCTGGGATTCCTCACCTGGGATCAGGCCAGTCAAGTAGATTTGTCACTAATTATTGATCCCAGAAAACCTTGGGGAGGGGCTTTGGGGCTCTGTTTAACTGTAATGAAACAGGAAATAAATCATCTGAGTTTGGGCACTGAGGCTCGTCCACCTGAGATTCCTTCTGGCCTCACAGTTGTAATTTAGTGTATCCCTTGGAATTAATTATATCCCTAATGAGCAGCGTTTATGTTTAGGATTCCCTCATTTAGGAAGCAGAAAAAGCAGTCTCAAATACTTGATAAAAATCAAATTACTTACTTTTTTATCAGGAGCAGGTATTCCCACTAACCTTAGGAATCTGGAATCCTTCAATCAGGCTTTGTTCCCATGTTTTATGATCCGGTAGAAGTTAAAAATCCCCTCGGGGGCTCCATTAATGTTGGCTGAAGGAACTCAGGTCTGTTACAGGGAAAGGCTCCATTGGCTGAGCTTTATCCAGCACAGGTGTCCTTCAGCAAACTCTGCTCAGGTGCCTCAAACAGTCCTGGAGAAGGCTCTGGAAGGAATTCCTTCATGTTTCCTTTGGATGGCACAGAACTAGGACAGCTCTTAAATGAGATTCACAAAGAATTTGGGTTTAGCACGGGGCCCTTTGAAGTTTAAAATAGAAGTTCATTTGGAGAAGACATTTGCTGTGCTCTGCTCCCTCAGGAACAAGGACTTCCAGGAGGTGACCCTGGAGAGGGATGGAGTGGTCCTGCTCCAGTTTGCTCTGGCCTATGGATTTAGGAACATCCAGAACCTGGTGCAGAAGCTGAAACGGGGGAAGTGCCCCTATCACTACGTGGAGGTCATGGCCTGTCCCTCAGGTGAGGCTGCCCAGGGGCACATCCAGGGCTGGGAGGAGCTCCAGGGAATTCAGTGCAGGAAAAATGGGTGATTTCTCACACTCTTGAGAGGTGTGACAGCCACAGCATCACAGATCCAGAGCTGTGTGTAGATTTTCCTACCTCTAAGCCAGTAATTCCTCAGGATTTAAGGAATTGCAGCTAAATTCCATCACACAATTGATTAATGGCTTCTAAGGAAGATTTCCTGAGCTCTTTGGTACCTGAGGGGCTTTTTCCCCTAAAATTGCCCAAACATGACCATTACACGTTCAGAAAATGCTGCTGTGGCTGGTGGAGAAAGTCACTTCCTACCTATCTTATCCCATTTTCCTTTTCCTGCCTGCTTGGCTCCCTTGGGATGTGCTGGCAGGGAGCAGGGGCAGCCTGAGCCCAGCCTGGGCTGATGCTGAGGGGCCACTCCTGGCTCTTGGAGCTGCTCCTTCCCAAGGATCCACACAGCTCTGGGAGCCTCCCGCTGCTCAGCCCAACTCCCAGAACTTTTCCCTTTCCTTCGGCTGAGCCCCCAAGGCTGGACTCACCTGGACTGGGCTCTGGCTCCGTTCTGGAGGCAGGAGATAAGAGCTGCAGCTCTGGCAGATTCCCAGCTGGAGCCAGCCCAGGATCTCCCAGCCCCAGGGCCCTGCTGCTGAGAGATAACCGGGGGTGAACCTCAGATCCTGAGGTGTTTTCATTCCTGCAGCTCTTTGCAGGAGCAGAGGAAATCAACTGGAATTTTTTTAGGATGGTTTTCCTGCTGAAGCTGAAGTTCTTGATCCCTTTTTTCCCCCAGGCTGTTTGAATGGAGGAGGGCAGATCAAACTGGAGGGGGAATCCAGCAAGGAGGAGCTGCAGCAAGTGGAGAGGTTGTATGAATCTCCAAGGGCTGAGATTCCCGAGGAAAACCAGGCTGTGGGGGAGCTGTACGAGCACTGGCTAGGAGGCTGGGGCTCAGAGAAGGCTCTGGAAGTGCTGCACACGGAATACCACGCCGTGGAGAGAGCAAACACTGCCCTGAACATCAAGTGGTGAGGGCTGCCAAGCCCAGGCAGACACTCAGTGCCTTCTGAACTCACATTTGGGATTCTCCAAGGACTGCTGGAGCTCTGTGCAATTCCTGCCTCTGGCACTGCTCATTCCTTCAGCTTTAGGATGAGGGGATGTGAATAAACCCCAAAGTCTGACAGAAAACACATCAAGAGAGGCAGAAATGCAAACCAGGCTGGAAGAACTGACCCTGCACTGCTCTAACAGCCCCATTCTTGCCAGAATGGAGGAATTCCAGGATTTAAAGTTCATCTCCAGACTGAGCTTTGTGCCACATCTCAATATTCCTCCCCCAGGCCTTGCTGGATTGTCACAGCACTCAATTCTTTGGCTGCCTCTGCTGCAACATCCTCATTTCATTAGAAATGGTCTCATTAGGCCTGGAGTTCTCACATCGCAGTGCCCTGCAGCTTCTGTGCCCTCAGAGGGGGGATCCAAAGCCTGGGCTCATCCCTGGGGCTGGATCAGTGCCTGCTGGAATGGGACTGGAGTGAATGCTGCAGAAAATCCTTGTAATTTCTTTTCCTTAAATTATAGTAATTTATACCAAGAGCAATTACATCTCTCTCTTTTCTTCCCAAACACACAGCAGGGAGTCACAGAATTGTCCCACTTAGCCACCCTCAGCAGCCACTCACTGAGGGATAATATCCCTAAATCCAGACAAAACAGGCAGTTACTAGTGGATAACATCCCTAAATTATGAGAAAATAATTCCTGACCTTGTGACTGGCAGGAACCAAAGCCTCCTCTGCACTTTATTCCAATGAATCCACAGAGCACATGATGATTTTCATGTTTTTAATTAAAAACTTTCCATTTTTCAGGTGTTGCTGATCGTTAATGACCTCACAGTGTTCTAAGGCATCAACCTCCCACTGCTGCCCCCTTCCCACCCTCCTGAGGAGCAAATTGGTGCTTCCAGGGAATTCCCTTCTCCATGCAGGGATTTGTAACACCCAGGGGTTTGCTAAACCAGAAAACATCTTTGACAGGGAGAGGCTCGAGCCTGGAATGCTGAGACCATGGATCAGTGCACAGCACAGTTGATGTCTGCTGAGCACGTGCACATCAGCCCAGAAATGCACAATCAATTAAGCTAGACTAGCTGGAAATTAAATAATCAGGGCTCTACATTTTGTCACTTCCCCAGTTCCCAGGTCACCAACACAAACAGAGGTCACTGAAGCTACCCAGGACACCCTGGGATCCCTGTTCTGGGCATTCTGGGTGGCTCTTCCTGCCCTGGCACCAGGAAGAGCTGGAATCTGTCCCAGCTTTGAGCTGTGGAGCAGGCTCAGGGTTGGTTAAACACACAGGAGCATCCCTGCTCCCAGGATAAATCAAATTCCAAAGGAACACCCAGGCGACATCCACAACTCCAGCATTTCATGTAAACTGAGGAATTCAGGCCATGGGACCAAGGGAGCTTTTGCAGCTGGATAAATCCTTCCCCTTCCATGGAGGGGAGTAAATCCAAACTATAACTTAAGGAAAAAAGAAAACCTTGTTCTAGTTTGTAGCAAAGGAAAAAGCCCCAAACCAGACTCCAGTGGCAACAAAGAAGTTCACAGTCCACACATGAAAAACCCTGAAATCAACTCTATTCCAGTGCTGGGAGCTGCCATGAAACCCTCATTTTCTCCACAAAAAAAAAAAAAAAAAAAAAAAAGGGAATGACTTTACTGGTGTAAAGTGCCTCCCACACCTGCAAATAAAACTCTGCTCCTTTCTCAGCTTAAAAATAAGTAAAACACAGCCCTGATTTTGCACAAAGTGAAGGCTGGGGAGGCCTGGGAGCCCCAGCTGGTCCCCGGCCCAAGGACAAGGCAATGTCCACAGAGTTGGCACCAAGTGTTTTCCAGTTTTTATCCTGGAGAAAGCAAAGAGCAAGGCATGCCTGGCAGCACTTTGGTGTTTGCTGCCTAAAATCTGTCCCACCTGGGAAAATCCCTCCCAAAGCCAGAGGGGTTGGGGCAGATCGTGGACACCCCATGTGGTCCGAGGGCTTCCGAAGGCAGCGACTGGGTCACAAATCCCTACACAAATCCCTTTATGACCTACTGGAAAAATTGGGAAAAAAGGTGGGACAAAACCCCACCCAAACCCTGCAGTGATGAGGGTTTTGTTAGCACAGGGCTGGAGTTGGGTGGGTACCAGTGACACCAGTGGCTTCCCAGCTTCCCGTGGGGATCCAAGCCTCCACCCCCATCCCTGGCCTGAGAGGGGCCCAGGGTGGCTGGAGCAGGACAGGAGGGCCAGGAGGGCTGCCAGAGGTTCCAGAGCTACGTGGCTGCATCCCACAACCCCTGGGAATGGGATGCAGCCCCCAGGCCTGGCAGTGCAGGCAGGGGAGCCTGGTGGTCTGTGGGGCACAGCTCCACCGTCCCGGAGCATTCCAACTTTTCCTTGGCTCCCTTCTGTGGCCACGGGGCTGTAGGACGTGGCAGCTCCTGCACTGACCCCAAAATTGGGAGTGTCCCCTGCTCCAAGCCATGTCCTGACCCTCTGCTGGCAGCAGCCACATCCCAGCACCAAGGGGGGGTCACCACAGCCTGGGCTCTCCAAAGGTATCCAGGTGCTGCTCCACAGGGAACTTCCCAGGCCCGGGGAGCCGGACGTGGTGCCGGAGGGGGAGCAGAGCAGCCTCAAACAAGCAGGTTAAAAACACAAACCAGTCCCCAGCTGGGAGTGAATCCATGCTGGGCACAGCCAGGAGGGAGCCCTGGCACCATGGGGACGTCACTTCTTCTCCAGGAAGGGCCCGAAGAGCCCCCAGTCAAAGGCCAGCATGGCCTGGGGGTTGGGCCTCTCCTTGGGCTTCTTGAAGTTGTCCCTCTCGGAGCGCAGCATCCTCAGCACCTCCACAGGGTCCGTCCTGCCCGTGAACCTCTGCACAGGCTCCTCCCTGCAAGGACAGCCCTGCTGTGCCCATGGGGACAGGATGGGACCCCCACCCTGCTGGGATGGACAACGGGGGCAGTCCCATCCTGTGCTGGGCCCTTCTGGGGCACACGGGCGGTCTGGGCTGACCCCATGTCCAGGCTCCCTCCCCTCGCTTCGGGCTCGGATTTCCCACCGGTTCATGAGGCCATCGGGAAAAGGGATGATGCTGGAGGGGAAAGGGGAGTGGATTTTGGGGCAGGGCCCCAGCAGAGCTTACGTGACCCGCAGGAAGGGGTTGTACAGGAACTCCTCCTGCAGCGTGGAGGGCACTGTGGGCAGGTCCTCATCATCGCGCTGCTGCCGAGGGAGCAGAGGAGTCCAAATCCTGCTGCCATCCCACACCCCCCAGCCCCTACCCCAGCACAGGGGGCACAGCCACTTACTCTGGCCCATGCCAGCTTCTCCTTCACCATTTCATTCTCTGGCTCCACCTTCAAGGCGAATTTGAGGTTTCTGACGGTGCATTCATGGCCACAGAAAACCTTCTGCAGGAGACAGCTGGCATCAAACCCGCTCCCAGTGCCAGATCCGAGACCCCTCCTAGCTCCAGGAGCCCTCCCCAGGCTGGGAGGTGTGGGACACTCACCGTGTCCTTGGGCAGAGTCCCCAGGATTTGGGTGAGGTTGGTGTGCATCTGCTCCGCCGTCCCCTCAAAGAACTGCCCGCAGCCCCCCACAAACAGGGTGTCACCTGTGGGAAAGGGGGCTGGGCACTGAGGGACCTCAGTGCCAGGGATGGGGGTGCCAGGGGGTGCTGGGATCACCCCAGGAGCTCTGAGTGTGGGGGACAGGCAGCACACAGGGAGTGTGTCCCCAAACCCATGGGGGGCACATGGGTGGGTGGGATACCTGAGAATAGAGCCGGAGCATCCGGGGAATCGTCCTCCCACATGAAGTAGCACATGTGGCCCGAGGTGTGGCAGGGGGTGAAGAGGCACCTCACCCTGATGGCCCCAAACTGGGGGAGAGAGGGTCAGGATCCCACTGAAGGGGACAAACAGGCCCCCCCAGACCTCTCCATGCCCTGCCTGGAGCCCAGCAGGTCACAGATCAGATGGGGGGTTGGATGGGTCCAGGTGTGCCTGCTCTGATGGCATTTGGAACCCGGCCCCAGGAGAGGGTGGGATCATCCAGCACAACCCCAAACAGGCTGAGGTTGGGATGAGATTTCTCCTCCATCCCAGCTTTGAATCCGTGGGGCCACATCTGCAACTGCCCCAGAGCACAAAGAGCCGAGCACGGCCCAGCAGCACCAGCCCCACTGGGGACCACGGTGCCACTGGGGACAGTGTGACCACCCCACTCTGCTCCCCACTGGGGACCTTGGGGACCACCAGGCAGGACCCGTGTGTGGGGTCTGAGCCCCGAATATCCCCACACTCCTGCAGCCACGCACCGTGAGCTCCTGGCCATGGGTGACCTTGTGCGTGAGGGCCCCGATGCGCTCGTCAGCACCGAACACCTGCAGGCCGGGGAAGAGCTGGGCCAGCTCCTCGTTGCCCCTGGCGTGGTCCCTGAGGGCAGAGGAGGGGATTGGGAATGGGCACTGTCCCTATGGGGACATGGCCGCCCCGACCCAGCCGCACCTACCAGTGGTGGTGGGTGGTGAGGATGGCCCTGAGTACCACATCCTCCTTCCTGATGATCTCCAGCAGCTGAAAGGGACCCAGAGCAGCGGTGAGTGGCAGAGGAGGTGACACACACACACACCATGGCCATGTGGCACCGGGCAGAGGAATCCCCCAAAACCCCGTGCTGAGGAGCCGCAGGGTGACGGTGGGACACAGGTGTGACCCTATCGTGCGGAGCGGAGCAGGTGGATGGGAACAGATTCCCTGGGAACAGTGGCATTTGTGGCCGGTGCTTTCTTAGTGGAGGCACAGAGTCACTGCCACTGGCCACAGCGAGGGCCACATGGCACTGCCAGCCCCGGCACGGCTGCCAGGAGGCTCCGAGTGCCAACTTAACATTCACGGCCAGGAACAAACCCTCGGCTGCTCCCGACTCCGCTCCTCCAAGAGGAAGGAAATGTCCGAGTCAGCACCAAACGCTTAAAACCCGCGACAGCGCTCGCACGCTGAGGGGGTGGTACAAGGGGACACCGGGCAGAGGGACACGGGGGTCACAGCGACCCCGGCCGCTGCCTTCCCGGCTCCGGGGAACCGGGACTGGGCACGGGAAACCCGCTCCAAAGGGCTGCTTGGGGTTATTCCCGCTTGCTGTGGGGTCTGCAGGGCTGCGGCACGGGGAGGGAACGGCTGAGGGAACCCGGGATCCCCGCGCGGCCCAGGGCAGGGGGACAGGGATCCGCACCCCACATTCCATCGGGATGGAGGGGTCTGTCCTGCCGGTGGGATGCTCCATGTCCGCACGGATACCTCCGGTGTGGGGCCACCGCCCCCGCGGGGGACACGCCACCCCCCCGGGGGGGGGGGGGGGGCCCGCTCACCCTTTTGGGGACCGCGGCGTCCACGGCGACGGCGTCGCGGGTGCTCTCCTCGATGACCAGGTACATGTAGTTGTCCTCCAGCACGGAGATCACCTTCACCTTCATGGCTCGGCTCCGGCGCCGCCCGGGGACACGGCGGGGACCCGCGGGTGGGGGTGGGGGGGGCGGCCCCACGCAGCGAACCGGGATCGGGGTGCGGGACCCCGGCGTGTCCCCAGCGCCACCCCCGGGCGGTCCCGGGGCGGTCCCTGCCGTGCTGCGGGGCGGGTCACGCAGCGTGGGGCGGGGAGAGCCCGCACGGCCCCGGCCGCTCCCCCTGCGTCACCCTGTGTCACCGCGGGGTCCCACGGCACGCCCTGACACCCCCGGCGCCGGAGGAAGGAGGGGTCCCAGCCCAGCCTCCAAAATCAGCCCCTGCTCCCAGTGCCAGCGGGGTACAAGGGGAGGGATGAGGGGCTGCTGGCGCTGGGGACACTGGTGGCACTGGGGGGGGGGCTGGTGCCCAGCAGGTGATGGAAACACCAGCGGGGGGAGAAGGTACAGAGTGGTCCTGGACACTGGAACTGCTGATGGGGGGTCTGGGAGGGGCTCTGCTCCAGGGACAGGAACCCACCCCGAGCACAGAAAGCACCAAAGGCACAGGGGGCAGGAGCACAGCTGAGCTGCGGTGCCGTTTCCAGCCGGACACAAGTCCTGGGGCAGGGCTGATCCGGGCCCCCAAATTGAATTGTTGAGGTTAGAAAAGGCCTCTTAGAGTCCAACCATTCCCCCAGCAATGCAAAAGCCACCACCAACCCATGTCCCCAAGTGCCACATTCACATGGCTTTGCAATCTCTGCAGGGATGGGGACTCCACCCCTGCCCTGGGCAGCTGTGCCAGGGCTGGGCAGCCCTTTCCAGGAGGAATTTCCCCAATATCCAATCTGAACCTCCCCTGGCACAGCCTGAGGCCGTTCCCTCTGCTCCTGTCCCTGTTCCCTGGGAGCAGAGCCCGACCCCCCCCCGGCTGCCCCCTCCTGTCTGGGAGTTGTGCAGAGCCACAAGGTCCCCCCTGAGCCTCCTTTGCTCCAGGCTGAGCCCCTTTCCCAGCTCCCTCAGCAGCTCGTGGTGCTCCAGCCCCTTCCCCAGCCCCGCTCCCTTCCCTGGACCTGCTCTAGTCCCTCAGTGTCCTTCATGTCCTGAGGGGTCCAAATGCCACTTGTGAGGAGGGAATGGCACTCACAGGCACCAAACCAGCGCTGAAGCTGCTCTGTTCTTCTTTCACAAAAATGCAGCTTTCACAAGACCTTGACTAAAGCCCCTGAGGTTCCCAAAATGCTACACCCACTCACCCCAGGATTAGGTAGAAAGACACTTCCAGTTGGTTGACCTCAATCTCTAGTACAAAACCAATAAATTAATAAATCTGTGAGTTAAAGAACCCCAGTTCTCCCGAGTGCTCTGTTTCCAGCCGTTATTTATTTCCCCTCTGTCCCAGCCCTCAGTACAGTCACATCCACCAGTACAGTCACACTCTGGTGTGGCAGCACAGCATTCCATGAGGCACCACAGCTTTAGGTATCACTTTTCTTTCTGAACTACATAAAATTCAGCATTTTAAAGCAAAACAAGAGCTGGTGCCACCCCACAGCCCTGCTCACCTGGGGACAGGTAACAACTGCTCCCCTGCCGCGTCACTCACAGGTCCCCAGATCTGCTGCCAGGGTCTCACCACTGCTCTGTGGGACAGTCACTCACCTGGAGTGGCTGCTTCTGGATTCTGAGCCATCAGACAAAGCCCTGCTCGGTTTGTGGGGCTGGCACAGGTCACACACAGGTCACAGGGAAGAGCGGGCAGCGGGTTCATGCAAACAGGCTCGGGACTGAGGGTACAAGCAGAGCAAAGCCTGGGGAGGTCCCTGCAGCCCATGCCAGGGATGAGAGAAGCTGGACGGCCCCACGAGCCAGACCACCCCGTGGAGCTCCCAAATTACACCCTGAACCAGCACTGGCACAGCAGGTCTGTCCCTGGGACTGGTTTTAGCAGAGCCAGAAGCAACATTCAGAATGTTGAAGTAGCAGCATGGAAGAACCATTGAAATCTTCAGCTCCTGCGTTTGGTCTCTGCTTTAAACAAAGACATCTCAGTCCCACCTTCTGCATCCACATCAAGCTCCCACAAAAATAACAGGAGCTTCTTCCTAAACCTCCAGGTTTGATCCTTCCCAGCCCAGCCTCGAGTCTCACACCAACACGTGCACAATGATCTGCAGGTGACACGGGACAGCTTGAGAGACAGCAAGAGGAGCATAAATATTCTTCATCATAATATAAATATGCTGTAGAACATCTCAGCAAGGGCAAAGTGCTTTTTTTTTTCCTTAATTAAGACAAAATAAAAACCTAAATAAGACTTGTCTCAACCACAACAGAAGATTTGACTCCTAAAACATCTGAATGGTCTAACTGATGCTTGAACTGACATTAAAGTGATGCAGGCAGTGCTCAGTCCTTGGGCACTCGGAAGTTGTCCTTCTCTTTCCTGATGGCCCCCATGGCCCGGATGGGGTCCGTCTCCCCAGCGTGGTCCTGGACTGACTTCTCCCTGCCAGGAGGGAAGAGCAGGGACAGAATGAAATCCCAGCTGTGGAGGCACCAGGATCAAGTTTCAAGGCTGCACTTCAGGATCAAGGACTGGGCTTCGGCACAGCTCATGAGCCCTGGTTTGAAGGTTCAGGGGCAGGAGGAAACTGCACTTTGGTGCCCCAACAGCATCTTCTGCTGGATGAAGGAACAGGACACAACAAAGCCTGTTCTGTCTGCTGAGTCAGGGAATGATGCTCACAACCCTCAAATCCAGGAACCTTCTGCCAGGACAGCCAGTGAGAGTTCTTGGAGGCATCCAAACAGGAATGTGGGAGGCAGGAGAGCAATTCTCACTTGGACACCACCACCTCCTTCCCACACCCCCTCCCACTGCCAGGGCCATTCCCAGCCCTCAGTGCTCCCTACCTCACTCGCATGAAAGGGTTGTAGGTGAACTCCTCGGCAATGGTGGAGGGGATGGTGGGCTCTCCGCTGTCATACTGGGCCTGGAACAAGGGAGACAGTGCTGCTCCACCAGGAATTCTGGGGAACAAGGAGTGTCCTGTACAGAACAGGGAGTTTCCAAGCAGGGAATGTCTCCCCCAGAGAACAAACTGCCTTCTCTGGGCACAGCCAAACCCCAGTCCCCTGGAACACAGCATCCTGCAGCTCCTGGCTCTTAACTCCCTCTCTGTCTCCTCAGCATTTTCTCCTCTCCTCCATCTCCCCAGCAAGGCTCTGTGTCCAGGAAAGTGTCAAGTCCAGGGGAAGGATGAACAGCTCACCTTGGCCCAGGCCAGCTTTTCCTGGATACTGGTGTTATTGGGTTCCACGTGCCGAGCAAACTTGAGATTGTTGATGGTGTACTCGTGGCCACAGTAAACTCTCTGGGAAGAGCAAGGGACAGTGACACTGGGGGACCCCAAAGGCACCAACAGGGAGTGCCAGGTGCCATCAGCACAGCAGGAACAACACAGTCAACCCAACACCCTCCTGGAGGGTGCCACTGGAGACAGGCACAAGTGCTAGCACTCAGGAGGCAGGACAAGCTGCCAGTTTCACAGATGAAAGAGCCCCATGTCCCACCTCAGCAGCCTTTAATGACCAGCCCCTGCTCTTTCCCCACAAGCACAAACACATTTGGGGCAGGCACTGCCTTTCCAGAGGACTGCAGCTATCCAGAGCTCCCAGGGTAAGCATTCATTCCTTGCACACACGAGAGAGTCTCTCTGAACAGCAGCATTTTCTCTGATGGGTGTGGTGGTTTGGGCTGGCTCACACACAAAAGGAGAGGTTTGTACCGTTTTGGGGTCCAGGCTGCCCAAAATCTCGATCAGTGCCTTGTACATCTCATCCGGGGTGCCCTCGAAGAACTTCCCACAGCCAGCCACGAACAGGGTGTCACCTGCAGGGGTGACACGGCATCAGGCCCACACCAGACCCCCCACACCCAGCTGAGGGCTCAGTCCTGCCATCATTTCCTCTGCACAGCAGCAGGAGCACGGGGACAGCCAGGCTGTGCCACTTGGTGCCACATACACACTCGTGGCAAACGTGGCTTGTGAGGCAGGAAACCCCAGAGCCTCGCCAGGCACACTCTGCCAGCACCTCCCTACCTGTGGGCAGCCCCTGTCCCCTCCTGTCCCTCCTAGAGGGGACAAGGAACACTTCTTTGCTGTGAAGTTGAACAAGGATGAGTTGCCTCTGTTTTCTCCCCAATGTTCCCTAAAATCTTGTTTAAGCCTCTTTCTCGTCCATGCAGGAGCTGGTGTGAGCTCTGGAGAACACAGGGATGAGGCACAGCCTCAGGGAAGGGGAATCCTACTCCCCAAACCAGGATCCAGACCCTGGGCATCAGCAGCGGAGCACCAGCCCTCTCTTACATCCCTGTTCTCTCCTCTCTCTGCTGTTAGACGTGAGCACAGATACATGGGAAAGCAACAGGGTTTGGGGTCAGCCAGTTTGGCCTGAGACAGGAAACCAACAGCTCTTTTTTCCAGGAAAAAAATGCTGGATGTAGGATTCATCCAGGGCTCGCTCCTGATGTTGCCTGCAGGGTGTCCAGCCCTGCTTTACAAACCCAGAGGGGTTTCCCCAGCTCCACCTACAATTCCTACTTGGAAAGGGGGCCAAGGTGTGGATGTTAAGCAGCTGCCCTGGCAGGAAGGGATGGACGCACATCCAGAGCCAGAGGCACCCAGGCAGAGGGGGAGTTTCTATTTTTGCAAGGGAACCTCCCAACTCCTCACCTGTAAAAACTGCAGGTGGCTCGGAGCTATTTGGCTTAGTCACATAATAACAGATGTGTCCAGAGGTGTGACACGGCGTACTGAGGCATTTCACACTTAGAGATCCCACCTGGGAAGAAGGCAGAACACTAAAGCTGAAGCTGCTGTTTGCTGGCAATCGCATGGTTAGAAAAGAACTGCAACTCTTAGTGCTCTAATGGTCCTAAATTTGCCCCAGTCTGGCCAGGAAGCACCAGCTCTGCTCCTGGGAGAGCCCAGGGAGGGAGGTCTGTGGCAGGGACTGGGAAGGGAGCTGTTTCCTCCAAGCAGGTGTCCTGACAAAGGGAACTGCCAGATCCTTTCATTTCCATGCAGAGGGACTCAAAGCCTGGCTGGCAGCAAGAGCCAAGAGATCCGTAGCAACAGAGAATCCTAAACAAAGCTAATGAAGCATGAAAAAAGCTCCAAACCAAAATGGAGCTGAAGGGGAGAAGTGGATGACACTGAGGAAAAGGGAAGGATCAAACACAGCCTCATCTGCCCACCTTCCCTGTGCTCTCTCCTTTGCTGCTGCCCCTCCAAGGGTGCACCCGAGGCCAGCAGCGCCATTCACGCCTGCCTGCACTTTCCACAGCAGTTTGTGTCACCTGCCAGCTCTCCTGTAAACAAACAGGCTGCTCCCAGCCAGGCCTGCTGCTTCCAGCCAGGAAAAAGCCACACAGGCAGCTGGCACGGCTTTCCTCACCCCATATTCCAGCCGTCATTCCCACAGGAACACTTGGATTTGTTCAGTGCTCACCATGCTCCCGGCAGAGCACAGTCCCTGTCCTGTCACACACCTGCTCTGCTCCCCCAGATAAGGCAGGTGCCCAGCAGCACAGGGACACCCAGCATGTCCCACGTGCCTCAGTGCTGTCCTCCCACAATGATCAAAACAAGGCAGAGCGGCCACAGTTCAAGGGCTGGGAAAGGGGGAAAGCTGCATTTACACCATCCACCACATCCCAGGGGTGTTCAGAGGTCCCAGAGCTGCCCAGCCCAGGTGGGAACACACCTGTGCAGCTGTGACACAAAGAGGGGATGCCCAGAGTCCTGCAGGTCCCTCCCTTTACCTTGAGAGCTGTCAGGTGGGACACTCTCTGTGTCAGGGCCCCCACCCTGCTGTCCCCCCCGTACACGCGCAGCCCCGGCTCCATCTTCACCAGCTTCTCATTGCCTCCAGCATGGTCCCTGGAAGGGGAAAAAAAGGGATTTGGGCAAGAATGAACACAAATTTAAGGTCATTGATAGTGCAGTGGTAAGCTCCAGGTGATCATTTCTGATCCACCCCTCTCCCAGGATCTAGCACTCCTTGTATCCAAGGGTAGGCCACGTCAACACGAGTGGAGATCATTTCTCCAGTAATCAGGGCAGTGAGGGGGGGGGGGAACAATCCAGTCCATCCCCAGTTGGGAAACAGCAGCCTTAGGGGCTCACAGTAACCTCTCCAGTAACTGGGGCAGGGAAGGAATGGGGTAAGTGGCAAATGTGCAATCCAGCATCCCACAAAACACCACGGAGCAGGCACACAGACTCCCCACAGCTCAGCACTCGCTGTGCTGCTGGTTTGTCCAGCTCAGGGCTGTTTGTTTCACTCTCCAGCCACAGAGGTGGCTCCACTCTGACCCATGGAGAGGTTATTCTGGTTCAGCACTGCTACAGCCAAACATTCACTTCACACCCCTGGCAGAGCTGGTTTGCACCTGGGGTGATCCTCCTGCAAGTGCTGACTGCAGGACGCCTCACGGGCCTGTCCTGGCACCTCAGCACAAATGTGCTCCCTCCCACACCCCACAGCTGCCTCCACACCCAGTTACTGCACTGGCTCCCTGGAAGAAATCAGGATTTTAAAGATGAAAGGCACTGACACAGAGCTCATGGCCTACACAATGCATCGGGTCAGAGCAAGGCCAAAGGAATGAGCTCTCATCCTTCTCACACCTCAGCTGCTGCTCAGAGATCACCTTGATCCAGAAGAGCAACAGCTCCTGGCTGTGTTTGTGTGAGGGATCCAGGACAGGGCAGTTACCAGTGGTGATGGGTGGTCAGGACAGTGGTCAGCTTCACGCCGTGCTTTTTGACTGCATCCAAAACCTGCAGGATGAGGGCACAGAAGGAGAGTTACACCTCCCATGGAATGAGCTGGCACCCCCCCAGTGTCACCTGGACATGAGGTGTGAGAGCCACACCAGCAGTTCTGCAGGGAGCTCATCCCTGTCCAGGCTGGAGTTACAGGGAAGGACACGAGGTCTCTGATGCAGCCAGACGTGACCAAGCCCCAAGTCCCATTTCCTCTTTTTTGCCCTACATCAAATTAAGGCCAAAATCCCAAACCAGGTCAGTAACCCCCAGAGTGAGTGAGGGACACAGTAACCCCTGGAGTGAGTCCTGGCTGTCCCTCTGTACAGCCAGTATTTCCTGCCTTTCCCCCACTCCTGAGTCAGAGTGTGGCTCATTCCCTCCGGGATGCAGCAGCCTGGAAGGACATCCCAGAGCCAAGGCAGCGTTACCTTCTGGGGCTGCACGGGGTCAACTATGGCAGCCTCCTTGGTGTCCTGGTCGATGAGGAGGTACATGTAGTTGTCAGTGAGGGCTGGCAGGATTTCCACCTTCATGTCGACCTGGGTGACTGTCTTGGGCTCCCTCAGCTCGTGCTCTGTGTGCAGGAACTTAGCTCGCAGCTGTGCTGGACCTGGGCACCCAAATACAGCCAAACCTCAGCCGTGAGAGGGAGACAAGTGGGACAGGGCATGGTGGGGCCCCCAGCTCACAGAAGGACAGTCCAACCTTGTGGGCTGCTGTGTCCTTCAGACAAGAGGAGCAAGGCCACCACAGGACAAAGCCTTGTGCCCCTCAGGGCTCTGGTGCTCCACAGCTGCCCTGAGAAGGACAGGACACTTTGCTTTCCATGCAGGGAAAACTCTGTACTTGGACAGAGAGGAGATTTCAAGGGGCAGGAAAACAGAATGGTGCTGGCCAAAGGTCAGCCTGGGACAGTGACTTTGCAAAAAAAAGCACAAAGGGCATGTTACAGCCAAAAAACAAAAAGGAAGAAGGGCAAAAAAAAGGAGAAATACAGAAATACACACACTGCTCCAACAGAAATATCCAATTTGTTATCTGGGGAAATGTCATCCTGCACAGCACAGGGAGAGAAGCCAGGCTCTGCAGGGGAGCAAGGCTCCCTACCTGGCCAGGTAAGAGGCACACACAGGGCTCTGGCTCATGCCTGCCCTGATGCAACACCAGTGCTTCCATGTTTGCTTTTGGTTCAATGTTTAATCAGATCCAAGAAGCAAATTCCAGATGCAAATAACCTGGGCCCCACTGCTTGATGCACAGGTACATAGGTCTTAAAGAAACAACCAACCCTAAGAGGTTTTACTGTGTAAAGTAAAGGAAGGGAAGCAAAGAGAATGAAGTCTTGCATTGCTGGGGCCCTGCAGTTCAGACTTGAGCTCTAACACTTGCAGGGAAAGTGGCACCAGTCCCTGCAGGTCAAGAATTGTTGTCTGAGCATCTGTGAGGTGTTTGCACACCCCCAGAGATGCCTGCGCCAGCTCAGACACATTTTATTCTGCACCACTGACTCTCCCGAAGGCTCCCGACCTTCCTGCTTCACCTCCCTCAGTGCCACAGGGAGGGGTCCCCGTGCTGGCAATCACCTTACCCCACTGTCCCCGACCAGCTCAGCCTGCCCACCCCTGATAAGAGCAGCTCTGCAGGAGCCCCACAGACCTGCAGCTCCTCGGGCTGCAAAGCCCAGATCAGGCTCTGCCTGGAGCCACGGAGCTGCTCCTGCTGCCAGCCCAGCCTGGGCACGGGGAACTGTCAGGGCCCTCTGGCACAACTGTCCTGCCCAGAGCTTCTTCCTCTTCTACCTTCACCATCCCTGCTTATGCAGGAAGGGAAATCAGAGAAATTAAACACAGTGCTCAAAAAAAAAAAAAACCCAAGGCACAACAGAACAGGCACACATTGGGTATTTGATGGTGCAGACACACAGCATTGAGAGAAGCATCCCTACCTGCAGAGTGTTCTTCTGGAGAAGACTCCTTTCAAAAAAAAAAAAAAAAAAAAAAAGAACACAAAAAAAGCCCTTACTATTTTTTGATAGGAAAAAAAAAATGCCCAAAAAACCACTGCTCCCCAAGAGGCAGCACTTTTGGATACTGTCAGCCACAAGAGTTATCTACACCGGGTGCTTGTTTGCAGGCCTGACACCAACTAGGAAAAAAAATACAACCAAACAAAAGAAAACCCAACCTTAACTTCAACTCAAAGGAATTATTCACATACTTAAAATGCTTCTTTCCTATGAACCATCTCTAACCTTGGCCCAGATCCCACGGTCTCTTTGCCTGTGCAATTCACAATTCTTACCAAACAAACAAACAAGCTGCGCCACATAAGGAAATGTTTTCCAACATGTAATTTCAACAAAGGAATGAGAAAACATCCACCAAGAATGAAACTCACGCGTTGTGAGTTGCCATCTGCAGCTCAGCTGCACCTCCCCAGCCGGCCCAGGAGCAGAGCAGGGAGCTCTCACGCACTGCTGAGACCTGTCCAGCCCAAAGGAGCTCCCCGGGTGATGCTCGGCCCCTGCCCCGGCCCAGCACTAACTCAGATCGCTGGCACACACACAGCTCTGCCCCAGAATTAATGCCCAGTGACTTCATTCTCGCTCAGCTTTGTCCCACGTCCCTCCTGACTGAACGCCTGGAGCAGAGGAGTGGGAGAGCAGCCGTCAGTAGGCTCTGAATCACCCACTTGAGCTTCCTGGAATGGTTCATTAGCACAGCTGGAGCGACCAAGAGGAAAGGCTTTGCAGCTGGAAGTGTTAATGTCTTCACGGAAACGCGTCCGTGCTGGGGGACTGACCGCAGGCAGGTTCCGTCGGAACCGGGCTGCTTCGTGCATTTCCTCCAGAACTTTTGAGGTTACTCTTTTTATTACATAAAAGAGTCGGAAATTCCTGTTTCAGGCAGGGCTGTCACTCAGAAATGACTGCACGCCCGTCCCCTTTGCTGCCTCACAAGAACCACGTTCACTCTTTGCACGCAGGGATTTTTTGGATACCCAGCGAGTTTGTGGCTCCAAGAAAGTGGTCCGAAGCCAGGACAGCTCCCACTCCCCTTCAGCCTGCCCTGCCGGCAGCGTGGAAGGGGCAGCGTGATCCCCGTGATTCCGGGAACTCGGGAGCTGCCACTTCCTCGGTTTGACATTCCCACACTGCAGCAGCAGCGTGTCCGCGTCTGGCAGATAACCCCCAGGGATTCTCGCTCATTACAGCCATGTCTTAAAACCCAAATGATGCAAAACCATCTGGGGAGACTTCCCAGAGAGCCCAGGCTCTAAGTCTAGGATAGACTTTGAGAATTTAGGCCCGAAATGCAAACGCGAAGCTCGGACAGTCTAGGGTTTGTTTCCATCACCAGAACAACCTGTCACCCGCCGAACCCAGTCTGGACGCCAGCCCTGGCCCCCATCCTCCTCCTCCCTGAGCACTGACCGGCGCTTTGGAGCCCCGGAGCTCCGCAGGGCCTCCCCGATGGGCTCCGGACGGCACGGCCCTGGCTGCAGCCGAGCAGGTACTGCCCTACTCGGGCTGTGAGTCAGCGCGAAGGCCGGGCACGCCCGGAGCCGCGAGGCACAACCCGAGAGCCCCAGCGCAGCTGCGGGAGCCGGGGCTCCGCACGGCCCCGCTCCGCCGGCCCCGCGGCCCTGCTGGGGCGCACCCAATGCACGTACCGGCTCGGAGGACGGCCCCGAGGACGGCCCCGGCTGCCAGGGCGGTGCCGAGCCCCCGCCAGCCCCCGCAGAGCATCGTGCGCCGCGCCCCGCCCGCCCCGGTTACCTTGTGCTGCCCGCCCCGGGAGGCGGCGGCAGCGCCGGCACGGCCCGGCCCGGCC
>NW_024581129.1:7082671-7097504 GCF_017639235.1 Corvus kubaryi
CCCGCTCACCCGGCGGAAGAGGAGCAGGAGAAGCGGCAGCGCCGTGCGGGGCACGGCAAGGACACGGCAAGGGCGCCCGGGAGGCTCCCCGCGGCCATGGCAACCTCCAAACCCCTGTCCCGCTTTTGGGAGTGGGGCCGGAACATCGTGTGCGTGGGGCGCAACTACGCCGAGCACGCCAAGGAGATGGGCAGCGCCCTGCCCGCGGAGCCGCTCTTCTTCCTCAAGCCTTCCTCGGCCTACGTGCGGGAGGGGTCCCCCATCGTGCGGCCCTACTACTGCCGGAACCTGCACCACGAGGTGGAACTGGGGGTGGTCATCGGGAAGAGGGCCCGGGCCGTGCCGCAGGACGCGGCCATGGAGCACGTGGCGGGCTATGCCCTGTGCTTGGACATGACGGCCCGGGACACGCAGGAGGAGTGCAAAAAGAAGGGGCTGCCCTGGACCTTGGCCAAAGGGTTCGGCTCATCCTGCCCGGTCAGTGACTTTGTGCCCAAGGAGAAGATCCCAGACCCGCACAAGCTGCAGATCTGGCTCAAGGTGAACGGAAAGCTGAGGCAGGAGGGGGATACCTCCTCCATGATCTTCTCCATCCCTTACCTGATCAGCTACATTAGCCAGATATTTACCCTGGAAGAAGGGGACTTGATTCTGACGGGGTCTCCCAAAGGAGTTGGGTCCGTGGAGGCCAATGATGAGATAGAGGCTGGCATCAGGGACGTGCTGTCCATGAAGTTCAAGGTGGCACAGCAGACACGGGGATCCTAATGCATGGATCCAGCCAGGAGCCTGCCTGGCATGAGGACATCTGGGAAATGAACACTTCCATGGCCCCAGGTGCCCAATGGTCTGCCACATATCAAAGGCACGGAACCCAGGACCCCAGAAGGCATTTCACTGACACAGCCCCATTTCCATGGAGGCTTCAGCAAACTTGGAGTCCAGCCCAGCCTGGAGCAGGTGGTGCCCAGAAGCTCCAGATTCCAAAACCGTACCTGGGAACTGGCAATAGAGACATTGGGGAGGGGAATGGGGCTGGTCATCCTTCTGTGCGTGCTTCTCTTCTGCTGATGCTTTGAGCTTTTCCGGTGTATTGCCTTAAAACAAAAACTGTTGATCAAAACAATTCAAATGATGATGCAGGAGCTAAAGCTTGACCATACTGTGGGAAATCAGAGATGTATGTGTAGATGTGCAACCCTAAATCAAGAATTGCAGCTTCACAAAGAGTTTCTCTCCTCTACAAGAGAAAGATGTTTGATTTTTTTGATTAATTTCATTATTCCCCCCTGCTTTTTTCAAACATACAAATTAAAGGAGGATGGCTTTTCCTCCCACTCCAAGGGGCGAAGGCAGCAGGAAGTGTGCCAGATGTTTGGCAGATTGGTTTTTGTCCTCAACTGAGCTTTAAATATGTTCTGAAATAATGAAAATAATGCAAAAAGATCAAGAATAAAGGAGCATATGGGTAAAGATCATCACCAAACTTGTCTTTACTTTGACTGATTTTAATATATTTTTAGTGAAACTGTAACTGCAGCAGTTGCTGTTACCCAGTGCAGTGCAGCAGTTGGAGTTTTTAAGTATTTCCAGCTGCTGAAAGCCACACTGGGTAACTTTCCCATTTCCAACTCCAGCTGATCTAACACTCCCCACCAGTTTGCATGACAGCAAGTTCTCTTTCAATTCAACAGAGCAAATTGTAAAATATAATTTAAAAAATCCTCCCCATGCAGACATCAAAACTTACCAATTTCAAAGGTTGCGCAGAACTGGCTCATTTCTAGCAAAAACAGATGGATTTTTTTTTTTTTTACATAAATGCAAAGCACCAAAGTTAAACACTCCATTTATCAGAGCCAGATCTTAATAACTGCTAGGAAAAGATTTTAAAAGTGGGGAGTTTTACAGAGAAAATTCCTGTTTCCCAAAGAGAAGCACCTCTGTGAGAGCAGCGTGGTGCAGGGTGCTGCACACCACACTGGGAGAAGAAAGCAGAACACGGTGTAGAATTTAAATAGACATTAGGGTGAGCAGTTCTGGAAGAGGAAGGATGGAATTAAGTGTCTGTACTGTTTGCATTTCCTCCTGCCTGTCAAACATTCCCGTCTCTGGCAACAGCAGCAGGGCATCATTTGCAGTTTGGTCTCCAGCCCTGGGTATTGACAGGACTGGGATTGAGTTATTGGAAACATTCCCTTCAGAATGGGAATTGTTATGGCTGGAAAATGTTGAATCGTTTATTGCTACAAGAGGGATGCCGTGACCCAACACTGACAGCATTTTTGGGGTCTTTTCACCCATGTGAGTCAGGGATGCAATCTGGGGTTGCTTGTCAGGATTTCCTGTTTCTGTGGATGTTTTCTCTGTGCCATGTTGCTTTAAGGGGTAGGGAGGGCACCAGGGGGATCCGAGTTCCCCAGGGTGTCCTGGCCTAACAAACCCTTTGCCCAACAGGGGGGATCTCCCTCTGTTTGAAATAAGCCGAGTCCCAACATGCTCAGAAGGTGAGAATGTAACAAATACAGCAGCATGAGGGGAAGCTACGGACAGGAATATATTAAAAATAGGGGAAAAATACATGGAGAAAGGCACAGTGTTCATACCTGGGTTCTTTAAGTCCAGCTTTGGTGAACGGAGTCCTGCTTACAGTCTCAGCTTGATTGTTTGCTTGTCAGAGGTCACTGCTAATTGATTACTCTGCTCTAATTAGACTTAGTCTGCCCAGGGGGGATCACTCCTGCTGTTGCCCAAAGTTCCATGTTTGGCCTCACCAAGGTGCACCACAAACACAGGCAATATTTCAAGGGGGAATTCTTTATTTCTTTAACAAAAAAGCAGCAAAGCAGTTAAAACCACAGAAGCTCAGCAGATCTGTCTTGACCTATTTGTTATTTCTGATTTTTTCAAAGATCTCAGCTGAGTGAGGAAACCTTCCAGCCCTCTTGGAAGGGGTTGAATTTGGTAGAATTAACTTTTAAGCTGAGGCCCAAGTACACTTTTAAAAGTGCCATCACCCAAAAATATGAACTCAGAAGCCCACTTAGAGGTATTGTAACGTGCACTCCTTCTTTACCATCAGAACAGACTTGGCAAAATCCAACAGCAGCAGAATTCCATCTCTAACAACAGCGTGAAGGAATTCTTTCCTACCATTTATTAATATTTCCAATCTCTTCCCAACACGCTCTGACTCGCCTCTACAGGATCTGCCAGTTTGCAGGAAAGAAGATTCACTTTTAATCCAGTTCTCCAGTTGGGTGACAAAGTAACCTGGAAAAATAATTAAGGATCTTTGTTATCACAGCACCTTGATAGAGATTACTTTCAGATGTCAAGAGCATGTTTGACAGATTTATTTACATCATTTCCTGTATGAGTACACACATACCTGTCACTGCTGAAGTAAAACACTTCCATTTTGTCCTGGAAGTAGGGAAAGAGAGTGGGGAGATGGGAGAGTAAGAAGAGTTTGGCCAAAAAGAACAAGTTTAAAAGTGAAAAACAGCCACTGTTTTAAATTAACATTAAATACTAACTTTGAAATAAATCTTGCTTCGTTCCAAGAGGAGTTGCCATTTCAGTGCAGTCTTCTGGTCTTCTTCCAGCATGAGGAATTCATGGACCTGTTAACAGGACACCACAGAACACTTCAGCAGGTAGTTAAAACATCTCCACAACAGAATGATGATAAAAATAACATCTTACATATTTTTCTGCTTTAACGTGGTGTTTGGTGTGATATATATACCAAGACAGTCAAATCAACAAGAATAAATTGCAGGGTGTTTGAGAATCGGAGTTAGGGATTTCCAGCCACGTTCTCAGAAAAGCAGAGTTCTGAATTGGGTGTTCACTCTTATATTGAACACAATTCTTGTTGACAGCTGCTGATTTCCAACTTTTGCCTTGTCAAACAGCTCTGTATGTGTCCATCCATCCATCCATCCATCCATCCATCCATCCATGCCATTTTTGTAACTCTTGTACACACACAGAGAACATTTACATATATTTGTAATTCTCATCAGGCTCCACAGCTCAGCTCAGTAAGAACAGCCTGATTCACTCCTTACTGTGCAGCCCAAGGTTTCCTCAGCTACGCAGTCAGACAGGTAGCAGGAGCGCAGGGTGCCTGTGTGATCTGTCACATCCACCAGGATGTCAAAGCTGGCAAAGGTGGACTTGCACTGTGGAGAGACATCACTGCAGAAGGTGCAAGTGTTTGACACTTCATTCACGATGAACCGGCAGATTGAGCTGAAAGAAGGAGAGAATTCATGCAGATATGCAATTTATTCTTCCTAAAACATTTTTCTAGACTCAGATTTCCCAAGACACTTCGTCTTTAAAAAAATTTCTCATCTCCTAAACTCATGAGTCTGTCTGAGATAAAGTGGCCTCTTTCTTCTTCACTCTACAACCACAAAGAGCAAGTCCTTCACAGAGCCCGGAGCAGAAACCCACATGGCATCCTCCAGAAGAGTTTTATTTCTTCTCTGGGACTGGACTAAAATATTGCTCCATCTCATGTGGTTCTGGGCAAGAGGGACAAGCAGTTTTTAGCACAAATTCCAAGTGGGCAGTTGCTCACCATCTGTTGCGCAGAACTTTGGACACGTTCTCATCGATGTCCAGGGTGGAAATGTAGCCGTAAATAATTCCATGGAGAGGGTCCAGTTTCCCATCACTCTGGAGAGCTTTTTCTTTCAGCTGTTCTACTGTATAAACATCCACTACAGTCTCCACTACGAGTTTAAAAGACACGTTAAGTGTGTCTGAGCAAAAAATGATTCAGAAGAGCAACAGCAAAATGGATCTTAAGGCAATAAAAAGGAGATTTAAAGTAGCAGAGAAGCCCCCCCCCCCCCCCCAAAAAAAAAGTGAAACAAAAAGGGACTCAGATCAGGAATATATCTCTTATTTAATCTTTGTATCTTCCAAATGGAGTTTTTGACAAAAGCTTTCCCCCTCAATCTTCCATACTTATTCCACACAGAAGGAACACACCAGAGAGGCTGCAGCTGGCACAGGCAGCTCTAGATACTTAATTGATAAAATCAGGGACAGCCTGATAACTACAGTCCAAGCTTTAAATATTCAGCCAGGCTGTACCTGAGTTCTGTTTCTCTGAACACACAGAGCAGGAATTCTTTCAGCTGCACTATGAAATTACATTGTGCAGGTAAATAAAATCAAATATCTGTGTCCATGCTTACAGTTAATGGTTTCATTTGCCAGCTCCTTCGCTGGGTTGGGCAGAACTCCTGCCTGGGCACTCTCTTTGATGAAGCTGAAGAGAACATTTGCTTCTGCTGTTTCTGAAGATGCATTTTTAAAAGTTATTAGTATATGTTGCATGTAAAAATCACAGCATTTTTATATTTTACAAGTTTTTATTCTGGTGGCACCAACACATTGGAATTAGCCAAGATTTGCTTTTCTCTTTTTTATTTTAACTGTTAGTCCTGCATGGAATAAACATATGAAGGAAAATAATATAATTTTAAAAATAAAATAAAAGTAGAAGCCAAAGGCATTGGTCATCACATAGACAAAAAGCAAGGAGTTTTATGAGAAGCAGGCAGAAGAAATCACAGTTCTAATAGATTAATTAATGCATTTTAGCCCAGAATAATTACTAAAACCAAAGAAATGCTTCAGCAGCTCTTACCTGGGTTAGTTGTAATGATGGTTTTGGATATCACAGTTGCAGTCATGCAGTTCCTAAATTTGTCAAAATTGATTCTCACATCTGATGCGAATATAACTGTGCACAAAAACGCCCCCATGTTACTGTAGAATAAATGTCACATCAAGAACTACAGTAAAAACATAAACCAGACTGTTTTACCTGTTTCTTGGGGGATCCAACTCTGTGCCAGCTGGATGGATTCATTATCCCAGCTAAATTAAACAAAAGTGGATGTATCATAACATTTTTCAAACAGCACTCAAACTGTTTCATACTAAACTACTAAATAATGTAGTTGTAATCAAAATGGCCAAAGGGGATATGACTCCTTTGTGACACGCATGGCATTGAAATTCTGTGTGCCTATTTTATCCCATGCCAAACAGGAGAAAATAAAGATGGGTTTCAATGCAGGATATACCTGGGGAAATGCTGTATTTCAGCTCTTATCAAAGTCATTTCTAGCTAAAGCAAACCCCAGTTAAAAGAGCTGTTTGTGAGCTGGGCTGTGCTGGGTCAGGCTGATTGCTCAGTTCCCTAGGCCAGATGTTCAGCCACTTCCCAACAATGGGATCTTTGTGACTGGGGATGATGAGACTGGAGTGAGGTCAGACATATCCCTCAAAAATGGTAATTTCATGGTCTCTTGATAAAATCTCATTCAGTTCCTCCCAAATTTGGCTGGCAAGAACACAGCCAAAGCACGGATTTGTTCTGGTGGGTTTTCTCCTTAATCCTTGGAAAAAGATTTAAGATATTTCCTTTTTATCTAATATTGCTCTGCCACCTCTTCACTGCTGAGCTCTGAAATACCCTGGCAATGCCCAAGTCCCAGCACTGAAAGAGAACTGTTGGAGGAGCTGCTCCAAATTAACCCTGAGCTGGAGGATTTCACCCCAGAGGTGCTTGTTTTGGGTTTGTGGGTACAAATTGTGTTAAACATCCCATGATAAACATCCTTGATGATAACACAGTTCCTAGCTCACAGTGCAGGCCAGGCTGCCTACTTCCCTTGAGGGAACAAAGGTCACTGAAGTCATTTTTTAACCACCAAACAGCAATCCCAAGGCAAGGGAATACCCACACACCCTTGCACATGGAAAAGCCACAAGTTTATTGAACAAATGAACTCTGGGCAAAATGCAAGAGTTCCTCTGTAAACAAGGCACTGTTTACAAGCAGGGATGGGGTAGGTGGAGTCGTGTTTGTAAACAGGCCAGAGTTTGAAAATACAGCCAAAGTCGTATCAAAATGTTTCTGCATTATTTTAGATATTTGAAAACTATTTAAAAACTGTTTCAACCTATTTCCACTCCACTTGCAATTCTGCTTGGCCTTAAACATGGATCATGCTCTTCTGTTTCCTGCCCTCCTGTTTGTGGAAGAAACACAACAGCCTTTGCATCTGCTTTTAAATGCCATTTCCTGAATTAGCTCAAATGTCCTCATTTTTAAAAAGGAATTATTTGGAACTAAGCTTCATTTTGCCATCCATGAGCCAGCAGGCTGTCAGCAAGCCATAAAACGATGCAAGATATATAAGGCCACTCTAATGACTCTCTTTTTAAAATTCTTTTCAGTGTACATTGCTGCCTCATCTCAGTTGCCTCCTAAATAACAATATATTTAAATTAAAAGACAAGCTTATAGTTAATTAGTGTGTGTTATAGCTGATTTCTTTGCCTGTGCTTGAATGAATTTGAGTCTTTTAGAGAATTAAAGAATATTTTACCATACTATTGGGAAAGACCTCTCTGTCTCATCGTACAGCTTTACTTCACACCTCTGTCCTTTTCTTTTGTCTGAAGTCATAAAATACTTTGGCTCCCCAACCTTTAAGAAGAAAGAGAAGTAGTCACTTGTCCTCTACTCAGTGTTTAGGAGAATAAAACTCATAACCTAGAAAATAGAAAGGTTGGAAAAAAGGGGGAGAAACTGTCTAGACTACTAAAAAGGGGATCATTTAATTTTTCCCTTCATTTTCTTGCTAAAAATCTCATCAAAACATGTGTGTGGATATTGTCACTCGGCTGCCAACCTGAGCAAACTGAGCCCTGGCCACTGTGAGGCCCAAAATCCATATTGACACATATTTACAATGAAGTTACTCATGGCAGAGCAGAGAAATTGTCCTCACTTACTGACATTACAGCTGCCAGCACGTTGAGGACTCTCCCATGGAGGCTTTGTCCATTTGCCACGATGTCCCCCAGGGAATAATAATCCTGAGGGTCCTTGACAGGCAGGTGCAGCAGAGACAGGAGTCTGGTGTCTGTGTCGTAGCAAGAAGAGGTTTTGACCACGGAGTGATTTTCACTGAGCAATAATTTGTAGCAACTAGAACAGAACCAATCACATGGATCAGCACTGCACTCACTGATGCATCAACAGTGTGAAATGTTAATTCATAGGAAAAACCTCATTCCATTTTAGTTTTTCCTAAAGGTACAAAAAAATTCTGGTAGGTTTTACTCAAAGAAGGAGATTTACTCTGTTTAGTAACAAAGAACATTATTGCTTTATGACCATCTATTTATGAAATATATTCTCCTTTGAGATTTGACCAGACATTGCTGAGCACAAGAGGGAAGGTACAGCTACACAAGAAGAAAACACCAAATATTTCTACCAATTTCATGTTGCTGGAAATTAGAGCAAGTCTTAACTTTAATCTTTCTAGAAAGAACTACCACGCTATGCTTTAAATTTACCTAGGAGTTACAGGGTTGAATTTTTCTTCTCTTTCTGCTTCCTTTGACTGAATTAAAGGATTTTCAATTGTAACTGAAATAAAACATTGAGAAGTAATGTTAGAAATTGATTATAGATACAATTACAGATATTCTTGTGTGTATGCTCTGCATGCTCACAAGTTTTACCCAAACAACCACGGGCAGCAAAATCTTTCTATTAACTTAAAAAGATAGAAGCACATCCTGTAAATAAATACAGGATTTTTGTTGTGGTTTTATGAGCAATCATAGTCATGGCTATAACTGAGGGAAGACAAACACCGAATAGCTTTACAGCTTATTTTGCATCATTTATAATCACATAATCATTTATAAGACCCCAATATAATGTAAGATTTTACACTGATTAACTGCAGGCCAGTTCTGAGCTGCTGCACTCAGTGTGTTTCTGCCTGGTCTTTTTGTTGACATATTTACTGGGCTAGAGTTTAAATCCTTGGAATCTTGCTCCTTTCCTCTTTATACTCAACAGAACCGAACAATTTGTTTCCAATTAGGCTGTTTGCTGAGTCCTCAGAGCAAAACACAGCAAAGCCACCAGCACGCCACTGATTTACATGCAAACAAACGTGGTAGGAATAAAGTCCAACTTACCACAGTCACCAACTCTGAAGCTTTCTGAGAGGGATCTGATGTATTCTTCTCTGCCCCAGGACTGGACATTTATGAAATAAGTTGGGGAATCACGAATGGTAAAACTGAAGGTGTATCTTTCAGTCCCAATGTCTGCAAAAATAAAGAGCACTGTAGCAATTCCTCAGCACAGCTTGATTTCTAACTAGAATATGTGTACAAAAACTACTATTTTGAGGTTTTCCTGGATTTTGGCATGAATTTTCTCCCACTAGAGGCCAGCAGGTGGTGCAGGAACACGGTGGTGTTTGGGAATGGGCTGCAATTCCTCCTATACTTGTACTTCTCCACCTCGCCCTTAACTTCAGCCTTCTCCCCGAGCTGGAATGGCTCTCCAGGACTGGAGGTGCTCCCTGACAGTGTCTGTACCAACCCTGACTGTAGATTTGTTATTTCAATATACAATTAATGCTGTATTAACAACATATAATTCCCATTTTTTCCCAGATGAAGCTGTTGCTACTCAGGCCAGAAATTACTTGTGTCACTTCTCAAGACAGGTCCTCAACATTCCTGTTTTAAGAGAGAACGAATATGAAGGCACTAGATCCATTCCAGCAGTATTTATGGAAGAGTGGGTTCATATTGGTTCCATCTTCAGAACATGAAGCCCTTCCATGACAGAGTTTTTCCAATTTCTAATTTATATGGTTTAGCCAAACCAATGCTGCTCTTTCATCTTGGTTCTCAAACACACACAATTTTCTTTTTTTTTGGGTGCATTTTTATTTTATCCATTTTACACTGAGAAATCTGTTTATCATTTAAATATTGATTTTGGTAATCTCTGCCAAATTACACTGTTGAAGGAAATCAAGTAAAAAGAGTTTAAAGAGACTGTACTTTTTCGGTCTGGAAAGCTTCTGACATCTGTTTTCCCAATAACCACCCCGATTACATTCTGAAAAATAAAAAGATTGTAGAGTACAAGTATTAAACCCAGATGTACATGATGAATTGGATTTCATGGAATTATACTCTGCTGATGATAATAAACATATTTCTGACTGGTAATCATTTTAATCTATTTATTCCACAGTACCGTATGAGCTAAAGAGTAAAACATAAACACACAAGTTTACTTTAGGCAAAAATTGTGACTAATAAAAATATTAAAATAAATACATCTGTTTCTGTTTGTGAAGAAAATGGGAGGACAAAAGTTCACCCCAAACCTTCACAATTTTGGCTGTTCTACAGCAATCTCTCCTCAGGTAGGCAGCAATGTTGTTGTTTCATGCTCTCTGCACAGGTCTCAGATCTCCTCAAATGCTCCATGAAAAGTCTGGGCAGGATTTATTTCACAGTTAAATGTCCAAGGTTTTCCTGGCTGTCGGCACCATGAGCCACACGTGTGCACCCACAGGAGGTTATCGTGGCCTCATCCAAGCAACCTAAATTTCTACAGGTGCCTCTCTCTTGCTGTCTTTCAACTGACTCCAAGGGAGCTGAGGCGAGGAACTTTTCTCTTAATTCAAACCAAAATCAATCTTATTCTGCTTTGCTAAACCTGTATTTATTATGGAAAAACATCCTGTTCTCAATTGTCAAACACAACTACTGGGAGCAAACACATGTGTAGATATAATGTCATATCATATCATATATCATATCATATCCTAGCTGTGTGGTGGGTTGTTATTGTTTTTCAGGTGGTCCTAAAAACTGTGAGAGAAGAGTTTTGCAGTGTTAGTTTGGTATTTAAGAGGTAAGCAAGGAAAGTTAGAGTGGGACAAGGACTGCAAGGAGAGACTGACAGTGCAATACTGCCAGGATCCTTCAAAACATGAAGCATTCCACATCACTTCCATTTCATAGAATCCTGGAATGGTTTAGGTTGGAAGAGGCCTTAAAGCCCATCCAGTCCCACCCCCTGCCATGGGCAGGGACACCTTCCACTGTCCCAGGTTGCTCCAGCCTGGCCTTGGGCACTTCCAGGGATGTGGCAACCACAGCTCCGTCACACATCCCCCTCTCGCAGTACAACTGACTGTCTCATTCCAGCAGAATTCCAGAGCCAGCTAGGAAGGGCGGGGTTACAATTCAGTAACCCACCCAGGATTAATTTTGTACCTATTCACGAAGCAGCGTGACCTGCCTGAGTTCACTGCAACAACATTGACACGTGCTCAAAAATCAGCTCTCCCGTTCCCAGTTTCCTTGGAATCACTAGAGGGAGCACGGGAGCTGCCTTAGGCTGCAGGGATGGAAATACTCAGTAAAGAGGGCACTTGTGTACAGCAGTGTAATATCCCCCTTTCAGACTAACCGAATACTTTATGTCCACTGCATGTAGTGATTCTGATTAGGATTTTGTTTTTCTGTTTTGGGTTTTGTTTCTTAATTTCAAAAAAAATCTATTGAATCAGAGTGCAACATTCCCTGTATCTCAGCACCAGTCAAAAGAACTGACATTTAGGATGAGTGCCCACAGAAATTAGGCTGATGTAAATATCCAGTTTCCCAAAGAAATCTGCTCCGGCCCTGCTGAAAATGTGTTCACCTCTGTGTCTCCAACACCAAGCCTGCATGGGGAGCTGGCAGAAGGAAGGGATCTGGCTAGAAACTATTTTGGACTAAGGAAGGGAGAAAAACTTCCAGAGATCATTTCCTTGATCAGCTCATTGTGCAACTGCCCAAGCACTAATTTCCCCAAAAGAGGAGGGGAACACAGCCCCCCCCATGCTGCCTGTTTTGGCAGAGCACTGCTTAAGGCTGCTCAACCAACTCATGAACACACTGCAAGTGTTTACACTTGAATCTCTTTCACTTTTTAAAATAAACAGCAAACGAATAAACCGTGACATTTTCATACTTCAAATTGTGTGTTCAGCTGTTTTAACGTCCTAACACAACACACACTGATCATTCCATCATGAATTACTATTTTATAAAAACACTTTCATTACCATGTGTTGCTAACTGCAATTCTCAAGATTAGCTTTATTTGTAAAATAAAAGCTTTGAACTGGGTTAGTGGATCATTATTTGGGAGGAACTGTTAATGACAGGTTAAATTAGCATTGCTAAAGATCAGTTTGGATCAATATGGCTGTGAGGGGATAGAAAACTTCTCTTAGATCATCCCTTTTCTGTGATTCCTCTTACAATTTTTTAAAGTAAGTGAGAAAAGAAAATTGTGCCATCCCAAATAAAAAGCTGTGGGAATGGGAAAACGCTGTGTTTTCACTCTTTTCAGGAACATCACGACTTCCCTGGGGCAGGGGAGGGGGGATTCTGCCTCTCTGCTCAGGTGAGACCTCACCTGCAGAGATGCCTCCAGCCCTGGGGTCCCAGCACAGGAAGGACATGGAACTGTTGGGGTGAGTCCAGAGGAGGCACCAAAATGATTGGAATGACTGAAAGAATTGGGATTGCTCATCCTGGAAAAGAGAAGCTTCAGAGTGACCTAATTGTGGCCTTCCAGTGCCTGAAGGAACTGACAAGAAACATAGAGAGAGTCAAGGGATGGAGTGACAGGACGAGGGAGAAGGGCTTCACACAAAGAGAGCAGGGTTAGATGGGCTGTTGGGAAGGAATTTTCGGCTGTGAGGGTGGGGAGGCCCTGGCACAGGGTGCCCAGAGAAGCTGTGGCTGTCCCTGGATCCTTGGAAGTGTCCAAGGCCAGGTTGGACGGGGCTTGAAGAAACCTGGGATAGTGGAAGATGTCCCTGCCCATGGCATGGGGTGGCACTGGATGGACTTCAAGCTCCCTTCTAACCCAAACCATTCTGTGATTATACAAAAACCTGCTTTTTTATCCCAAAGAAACAGAAACAACCTTGCCATGGAACTGTGAGATTTTTACCCAGTTCAAACACCCTTCAGCAAGAGCTGAGTGTGAATAACCAGGGCTGTGTCATTGGCTCAGAGGCACTGAGCACTCCAGGATCAGGCCCTGCGTTCATAGCGTGCCGTGAGAGGCTGTTGAGGTCACAGATGTATTGTGGCTGCATAATGCTGACTCTGTAATGTCTTTAATAATGTCTTCACTAATTCAGCATCCATTTAAAGTGCTACAAAGAAGCCTCTGATACATTGAATTGTCCGGTCAATATCTGTGGTTGTGGTACCCACAGGCTGTGGACAACAGCAGCATCAATTTTCATTTTGCTGCTTTGCACACAAAGAAGGGAAGGTCCTTTCTACCCAACAATTGCACTAATGCTATTAGTACCTAAATACACATCAATTACATAATTTTGCAGCAATATAAGACAGTCAGATACAATTTCATCTGGGAACAAAAGGACCATGGCTGTGAGACTTACAGGACGAGCAAGGTTTGGATGCAGATCTGAAAGTGCAACAAAGTCCCGTGCTGAACGAGAATGAGCCATTCTTTATCTGAAACTTGAGGAAACGGACTTAGATTTTGTAAAAATCCAAACAAATCACTTAAGACCATTCACAGCGAGAATAACAAGTTAGTTTTTAACATAAATGTTTTGACCTAATAGCATCTGTTTTCAATAAGAGGCATTTCAAACCATCTGAAGTAGACAGTTCTTTATTGTTTGGATTTGGTGATGGAAGTTATGAATTTTACGGTGACGGCTCTACCTAAGCTTCTCAAATAAAGGCCTATAATTTTTATTTATTATTCATCATTAAATTACTCCATTAGCACCAGGCTCTGAAAAATATTTACCCTCCTTCTCTCTGGGAAGTCCAACTGAATTTAATGAGGCAGTTCATATATAAAAGGCAATTTATAGGTGAGGAAAGAAATGTGTTGGGTTGTGAAGCACCTTTAATTGAGGTTTTGGACTTAATATTAAACTACTTTAAAATGTGAGTTTATTCCTTCCTCGAAATAGAAAAGTTCTGAATTTATTAAAGTAAAATTAGTGACAACCAGTTCTTTTCAGGCTGCCAACGTGGCATTTACTGCCCAGCCCTGAGAGCACCCGGGTCCTCTCTACAGATGCCAAAGTGGGGCCATGGGTGCTTTGTTAGACCCTCTGAATGCCTCTTCTTATTTCATGGGTACCTCAGACACATTTAGATACTTAACAAAAAGTTGTCAGATTCTATTTTTTGTTGTAAAAGGAACCATTGCATTGTCCAAATCTTAATAACCTTTAATAGGAGAGAACTGCTGACATTTTTCAGAGGATGCCTGTTCAATCTTTATAACAAAATCCTGAATGGCTTTCACAGTCTTTATACCTGGAACCTCATGTGAGAATTGTTAACCATTTCATCAGGCATTAGGATAAAAATCTGTTGAACTAGAGAACAAATAAGCCTACATTTTAAAGAAAAATAAGCAGTTATCTGAGAACCAAGTGATTTCTCTAAAAGAGCATTTCAGTCTCACAGAGAGACAGCCCAGGTTTGCCTTACAGAAACTACTGAACAATGGAGTCTCAAACCTGTTCCCATCCCATTAGATGGAAGAATTTATGTTTCGCTTCGTAGGAAGGTCACCTCAGCATCCCTCCAAGGCAGAGTAATATTCTCACCTCAGAAGAAGTTAAATATTGTTAACTGCTGTACCTCACACCAGCTGGGTTGCATCAAAGGAACCAGCACCAGGCACACCTGTATTGGAGGAAGATTAAAATGGTGATTTAGTATTTTAAATGCTCTGGGTTCTGATAGCTGGAGCAGAGCTGCTCTACTCAGGGACCCCTCAGCTCCCTCAGGAGCCCCTCAACCTGCTCAGGTGCTCCTCAACAACCCTTCAGCCCATCACGGGCCCCTCAGCCTTCCTCACACACCTGCCATTCCCCTCAGGTGCCCCCTC
>NW_024581129.1:7097514-7143230 GCF_017639235.1 Corvus kubaryi
TTCCTCACACACCTGCCATTCCCCTCAGGTGCCCCCTCACATACCCTTCAACCTCCTCCTGGACTCTTCAGCCCCTCAGGTGCCCCTCCAGCCCTTCACAGACCCTCCAGACGCGAAGGAGACAAAATGGCGCCGGCGCAATGGCGGGAAAAGGGCTTCCCGCCTGCTCCTCCCTCAGGGCCAGCACGGGCTGAGGGGAGACCTTCTCCCATCCCAACACATTCAGTGGGGTCTCCAGCAGGCCTGGAGTCCCTGGGCTTGAAGAGGTAACAACAGGGTTAGATGGGGTATTGGGAAGGAATTTTTGGCTGTGAGGGTGGGGAGGCCCTGGCACAGGGTGCCCAGAGAAGCTGTGGCTGTCCCTGGATCCCTGGAAGTGTCCAAGGCCGGGCTGGACAGGGCTTGGAGCATCCTGGGATAGTGGAAGGTGTTGGGGTGGGACTGGATGGGCTTTAAGGTCCCTCCCAAGCCAAACCACCCTGGGATTCCATGACTTACCAGATCAGGAATTTAAAGTCGGATTCATTCTACAAGTATAAATGCACAACACACCAGTGAGACAAAACAAATTTCAGAAATCTCTGGAGAAACCATTCCCTACTTCCTTTTTTTTATGGTTAACTATATGGGAAAAAAAAGTTGCAGCCTGTATTTTACAAATTTATCAAAATTTCTGGTTTAAGATATTATTTGTATTGATTTGCACCCAATACTCCTATATTTTCAGGCTCTGCAGAAGGCTGGCTTGAGCCATTTTCTCCATTTATATTGGAAATAAAATTATATTTTATAAAATCAATACCCTTCACTTCTGCGTCATAAAAAACTTTGCTCCTGATGAGTAATTTTATAACCCCAAGGTCGCAGCTATTGGAAGTTTTTAGCATAGCGTGACAAATTCTCTGTGTTGACTCTGTATTACAGGATCTTTCATTTCTTCAATTAAACAGCTGAAAATGGATCCCACCTGTGCTCTTGTATTTATTGTGTCACAAAAGTCCATGATAATTATCCCGTGCTGATGACGGGATGCCAGGGAACCGACAGCCTGGGTGGGGGCGGTTTTTTTAGGTCACCTTTTATACAGTATGGTCCACGGATCTAACTTTATTTCATAGGTTTGAATCTCCACTTAACAGAATACGGCATTTTTTTCTGTCAGTTCTGTTGTTTTCGTTATCTCAAGCTAATGAACAAGCAGAAGATAATGAGGCTGGTGATGGGATCCTAATCAAATGGGAAGGAGAACTTGGACACTGGCTGGGAGATGCTGGCGAAGGTACAAGTCTCATTCTTACAGCGATGACTGCAATGCGAAACAGGAAAAAAAATCCCTGAAATGAGACCTGTGGGGTGTCCACTGCTGCTGAAGGTAACAAATCAGGGTCACAGCTCAGGGTGTTGGAGGAGCTGAGCTGGCACTGTATCTCAGCAAGGTTTTGGTGGGACACAAGCACCTGCTGCAGTGGAGCCTTGCAGAAGCCACCAGGATCTTGTGCTGCTGCCCAGCATGGGCAGGTCACCACTTCCAGTGGGTTTTGTCCAGGTGGAGCTGCTTTTCTCCCACAGGCACAAAGGGCAGGTGAAACCTGACGCTGCGGTGTCCCCTCCAGGCCTTTATTCCATTTCAAAGCCACCAGAACAAGGGTGCTGTTGTGCCTCTCCTCGGCTCCCCCGTAGTAATCACCGGGTGGGTTTGCTTTGTGGTCTGCTTCCACTCCTATTTTCAATGTACATTTGGGGGAAGAAAAGCTGCTTTTTACTTTCCCAGGATAGCTCCTGCTGGGAAGACGTTATCAGGGCCATCGTGACAGGATGCACAAAGGCAGGGGACAAAGTGGGACTGGGATTCTTTCCCTCTGAGATGTCTGATTAGATGCTGAATTTCTGACTTGCAGACACTGAGCCAAGGACACATTTGATGGACGTGCCTGTCTCAGGTGACACTGAGAATTCTGCCACTCATACAGCACATGGCACCTCAGGGGACAGTCGGGGACTCGGACTCCTGTGGTTGCTGCAAAAAAATAACACCTTTTTTGGTGCTTATAACAAACAAATGTCTAACCTGCCTTTATCCCTCTGATTTACAATACCAGCTGATTCTCCCAGTTAGGAATTTTTAATACAAACACTGGAGAGCATCTGCAAAAACAAGTGTTACTCAACTTGTATCCAGCTTTACTCAAGCTTTCCTCCTCGGCTGACCTCAAAGTGGTCTCAAAAAGAAATCAGCATCATTATCTCCCATTGACAACTGGGAAAACGGGGGCAAGAGAAAGGCCAGAAGCAGTTTCCTAAGGTCCATGTGCCACACAGAACCTGCTGCCCACTCCAGCACCAGTCCCCATGGGAGAGCAGCAGTGTTAATGCAGTGTTTTTCTGATCTAGTGCTTGATCCCTGAAAGCTCCAAGTGATTTTAACTCTCCAGCACTTCAGCGGCACTTAGCACTCTGCCGATTCAACCTGTGATTGGCAGAGCCTTCCCATACACTGCTGCAAATAGCCCGGTCCCTGCTAATTAGGCCTTCATGAATAGATTTATTTAAATTACACTCATTGGCATGGTCAAGGAGTGCAAATGCCATTTCATAATTCACTTTAGCAGTTTGTGACCATCAGTACACTTTGCATTCAGGGGAAGAAAGTCCAGCACTAGCAGGGACATTTCAGAAATCATTTCCAAAACCAGAGCAATATAAAAATATTTGCTCTGTACATTTTCTGCTGCCCGCAGCATTTACTGAGAGGGCTCATTGAATATTTATACATCCTTAGGACCCAAAGAACTGGTAAAATGGAGAGGGCAGACGTGTAATTTTATGTAATTGGCTTGACTGAATGCATTAAAGCAGCAAATTATTAAAGGTACTCAGTGTTCAGTGGTTTTGGCTGATACCTGAACTGGCGGAGCCTCGGGAGCGCTGATGGAGTTAACGATGGACATCTTCAGCAGCAACAATGCAGGTGCTGATGCAGCCAACAGGTGCTCAGCGTGTTCAGGGATATTTAATCTAAATTTCTCCCCATCACCCCAGCGAGTCTTTGTTCAGCTCTCACTCCACCCTGGTTCTCCCCATCCTGGTCCCCAGCACTGGAACCATCCCAGTGTTGTTTCGGTGGGATTTCCTCACTCCGAGCAGCGCCACGACCACCTGCAGCATGGAAAAACAACAATCCAGAGCTTTGTTGTAAAGTTAACATGACCCATGTCTGGTTCCCACCTAATCTGGGCTAATTCTGCCTTCTCTGGGCTGGGGCAGATGCCAAGACCTGAGGCTGGTGCATGCACGTGGCAGCAGCACGAGCCTGCAGGGAGCTCAGACCACAACACGGGTGTGAGCAAACAGGACCATGTGCCAAGGGCTCTGCTGGGGATGCCAACAGCTCTCTCTGCACAAGAAAAGCTCCATTGCTGGCAAAGACCAAAAAAAGGGCTTTTTTTAAGGTGTAAATCTCTGTGGGCCATGTAGCTGCTCTTCCCACGGGCAGGGAGGGAATGGCATCCGCAAGGCTGGAGCCTGGCACGGCATTGCTCCTCTCCCTCCAAGGCAGTGTCTGGGTGCCTGTTCATCAGCAGGCTCAGTTCCTCGTGATTCCATCACTAATGAATCCCTTCTGCAGCAGTGGTGGAGCATGAACATCACGCGACAGACACAGCACAACCCGGAGAGGGACACGAGCCATTGGCACCAACCCCCCCACCAAAATCAGCTCCCCTCAGGTGCCAGGGCAGAGTTACAGCACAATAGAAACACCACAGCTGAAATCTAAGCTCTTCTGGATCATCACTAAGTAGTTATTTTATTTTCAGTGAATAATTAGCAAAGAAACTTATCCCAGAACTAACCATTCTCTATAATTTTTGTACCAAAAAGGCAGAATAAAATGCCCATATAGGAATTCACTGCTTGAAAACAGTGACACAAGGCTTTTTTCTTCAATTTTCTCACTGTTTTGAAGCTCAGACTTTGACCAAGATTTAAAGCTCTCAGTCTGCTGTTTAACTTGCCTAAGACTACAAAAATTCAAAACGCTTCTTTTTAGAGCCTTCAGGCTATAGAGAATAACTTTTCCTGCACATAGTTCCAAAATAATGTGAGCTCAGTGAAATGACTTGGATTTTCATCACTTTCTCCAAGACCAGAATTTCCTCCTCCCTCTCTGAGCAAACAAGTGATGAATATTTTCCAGCAAAACATCATGAATTAAAACATACAACAATTAAAAATAGTTTTAGTGACAGCTCCCTGACACAGAAGAAGAATGCATTGAGGGGGGAAGAAAAGAAGATATTTAGCATTGTTGGCTGCTATTCAGACACTTCCAGCCATTCAAATCCATGAAACCAAATCCAGATTATATCTGGATTTCAGTTTGAGACACATGATAATGAGCAATACCAATTAGGGGACATGGGATGAGCATCTCCCAGTGACAATACTGGGAAAAACCCTTCTAACCTCCAGTTTCCAACCAAGTCTAAAGCTTGATCCTTGTATGTGCAGTTCATAAGGAGGAAAACTTGGGTATAATTCCCAAAGACATATGGAGGGGGCTGTAAAAGAAAACTGGGATCATAGAGTAATTTGGATTTTTCCCTCACCACAGAATTCAGTGAAGGAAGCACCAGAGAAATCCAAAGGACCCATCCAAGCTAAACTTTCCAGCACAAGTCCACCTTTGATCTCCTGGCTGAGCATTTGGCCCTGGCCTGGCAGTGGCAAGGCTCCCACTGCCTCCGAGAGCCAGGACTGCATCCACCCCTTCCGAGGGAATCGTGTGTCAACATTTCCACAGCCCTCCTGGCTGCCTGTCAGGCAGCTCGTTAGAAAACTCCTGCAGACCCACACTGACATTTGGAGGGTTTATCCATTAGAAAAACAAAACCTCCCCTCAAAGCCTGTTCAAAGTGCAAAGGTACGAGACTTGATCAAAACAGGACTGGATCACGAAATTCTCCCTTAAGAAAATGAACACTAGAGGTCAATCTAACAACTTGTCCCGGAAATATATATCCCTGGAATAAAATATTACAGACTTCTGCATGCTGTACAGCTCTAACTACCTCCAGACCCACTGGCTTGGCCCCGTGCTTCAGATCTGACAAGGGTTTCTTCTGTTCTTTTGGGTTTGCTCTTGTCTTGCTCTCCATTAGTGTTTCCCTTCTGGAGCTCTCCCGTATGGTCGCTGTCTCGAGTCATGGCACTCCCTGATGCACTTAACTCCCTGTTTATGAAAGCAAAGGGAGGATTGGCACTTGTGTAAGGAGGCTGGAGGCCAAATGTGTCCCTGATGGAGCTCTGTGGAGCTCGAGTTTGATTGAGGATCAGGGTAGGAGCAGAGGAGCAGCTGTCACCTTGCAGGTGAAAAACCCTCCAGCTCAGGATCTCATGGATAAATATGGAATGGTTCGGGTTGAAGGGAATCTTAAAGCTCATCCAGTCCCACCCCTGCCGTGGGGAGGAACACCTTCCACTATCCCAGGCTGCTCCAAGCCCTGTCCATCTGGCCTTGGACACTTCCAGGGATGGGCAGCCACAAATGCATGGTTTCAAAGAGGCAACAGGGAACTGGGCTGGGATGCAAGGGATGGGTTAGGAAGTTCCAGACCTCAAGTCTGATTCCCTTCCAGTGCATCTCCCATCTAACAGCAGTGGAATGACTTCATTCCTGCACCTCATGCTTCCTCATCTCTTGCACTCAGATTCTGAAGCACCTTGAGACTGCCAACTTCCACAGACTATTTATGCTTAAAATCAGTTTTGGTTGGGCTTTTTTTACTTTATTGTTCTGAAATGCCCAGTATTCCAATTGCATTGAGTTTCTTCCTCCTCCTTCCCTGCTCTTATCACCAGAAATAAGACACAGACCTGCTAGCCTGTTTCAGCCTCCCCATTGCCACCTTCCTCAGCAAATCCCGAATTCCATCCACAAACGTCTTGCCTCAGCACAGGAGGCTGCCTCCACTGGGAAAGCCAAGGGTGATCCAAGGCACAGAAGTCAGGTCAGACAAAAGCTCAGACCCAGCAGAGAGCGTGTTTAAGACAGGGGGAGTCACTCGTGTGCTGCCCCCTGAGCTCATGTGCGAGTGCTCTGCTGAAGTGGGGCCAAATCGCGGCTCTTTCTGCCTGCAGCCGGATACTGTAGCACCGAGTAACGCCGAGGAGTAACATTTATTCACACACAGGGGCTCTGTGCTGCGGGGCTGCCAAGCCCCGGCCCCGGCTGAGCTTTTCGTGAGCGAGCAGCCAGAGCAGAGCTCCATATGGCAGTGCCGGCTCCTCACTCAGCAGCTCTCCTGCTGCCAGCTCCTCACTGCAAACGGCCCAGCGCAGCAGAAATGTTCCAGCTCCACCTTCGTGTTACAATTACCTTTCAAAACCTGCCAGATGAATTCCTTAAAATTCTTCCAGGGAGTTTCTTGCTGCCTGGATGACCCCGGCGGTTCTGGCTGTGGCCAGCGATGCTCCCCTGGGGCAGCACCCAAGTCATTCCCAGGTAGAAGTTTCTCCCAGGGCATGTCCAAAGGGTGTCCAACCTTAGTGCCCAGCTCTTCAGAGCCCAGGCACATCCAGAAGGTGCCACAGAGGTGATGGAAATGCCTCATTTTCAAGCAACCTGGCCCTAACACAGAGCTGAAGCTAGTGTAGGGACGCATCTCTAAGCCTTTCCCAGATGATGCAGGCACAGGAGAGATCTAGGGGAGGTGTGAGCATGGTTGGGACAGCTGTGTGCCACTGGTTCTCTTCAAGGCATAAAAACTGGGCAGAGCAGAACAGGAAACCTCCATTTTTGGGGCACTTGATGCCTCATCTTGGCAGTTTTTTGTCTATTAAAATGCACAAGATGCAATCCCTTGACCACAAGAGCTTCCCTTCCCAGTACCACCATTCATCCCCATCCACCTGGGAGGTGGTTCCCCCAAAGGCTGACTGCCCAGAGGCTCTTCCCAAGGACCAACAGCAGCAGCCCTCAGTGCCATCACCTGATGGCTCTGGGCATATGGCAAAGCCAGCAGTGACACCAGAGGGGTGAAAGCCACAGCAGAACCTCAAGTGATGTGGTCTTAACCCAGGCAGGACCAGACTCAATCCCAGGTTAGCAGGGAGCCCACTTTTGGTTTATGGAGCCATTTCAGCCTCAGCCCCACCATGGCATGTGCAGTTCCTGCCAAATCAGTATCTGCGTCTTCTCGGTAAATAATTGTGTCGGAGGAACGTTAATGGGGCACAGTGCTCGTGGTGTCAAGGCTTTTTTTTTTTTTTTTGTCAACGAAGCAAAATCATTCATTTTCCACCCCCTTCCCCCCCGGCAGCCTTCCCAAATGCACAAAATGGGCTCCAGACCCACCTCCTACAAGGAAATGAGAACCAGCCCCAGAGGATCACCCAGCAAGAAGCCTCTGTTCGGAGATCTGACGCCTCTTCAAAGCCAGGGGAGCAAATGTGCTCCTACCTCTGCTGATTTATGAGGAACGGCTGCGTCACCGATGCAGGGGAAACGCTTAAATGCTACCAGAGGGAAGGGAACGGAGCCCTGGCTGCCTGCTCTGAATAACCCCACTCTTCAGGAGAGTTTGTTTTCATCTATTTAGATCTATAGTGCATTTTAAAGGAAAACAATCAACCTGGAGACTGCAGCACATGCTGCTGGATGCTTCCCTCACTAGGAAAACAAACACCAGGGTGGCACTGCTGATGGCAGGCAGGATGTGCCAAGGAGGGCTCTTGAATGGCTCGTGGCACCAGCCAGCCTGGGACTGTGTCCCCACACACGAGGGGATGTGGGGAAAGCAGGTGGCTTCCCCGTGCTGGTGGGAAACAGCCAATATCCCCTCAGCTGGAGGCAGGAGCAAAGCCAGAGGCAGCGGCACCCCAGGAAAGGCAGGAGCAAGGTTTAAGTGAGGGGCGCAGCCCAGGGGTGTTTTTTCCTTCGTTTCTGTGTTGAAAAATTCTGGGTGTAAATCGTTCTATGTGTTTGATTTTAATTTCTGCTGCTGCCCCACTGTTATTTATGCTCTTGAAATATAACAGCAGGCACACGTAGAGTGTGGTGTTCATGAAATACAGCCCGCTGCCCAGAGTGTTTATCGACCAGTGCAGTAAATAATTCCAACAAGCACCACTCATCCAAGAGAGCAGAGACATGGATGAAGGCTGCCCATCTGCCAGGGCCCTTCCAGGGCTGCCAGCACTGCACAGGGCAGCCAGATCTGCTCCAGAGATGCTCTTTTCCATCTCAAATGAAGCCAAGAAAGCCAAGTGCAGCTCCCAAGTGGGTCCTGGTGGCAGCTGTGCCCTGGGCTGGCAGGATGGCCAGTGCTGCAGGGACATCCCTGGGGACATTGGATGCAGCCCTGTGCCCGCCATGGGATTCTCCTAGTTAATGCCAGGAGTTTAGCAGAAAGCAACTGCTCGACTGCATCCAAGCTGAAGCAGAGGCACCCAAGGGACACAGACACACCAGCAGCTGGATCCCCACAGCACTGTCAGCGCTCCAGGACAGCCAGGAGGTCACTGCTTGAAATAAAAGCTCTCTGCAAAGACCTGATTTGGTTTGATGGTTGAGGAGAAGGCAGCAGTAACAGCCCTGTACATACTGTCACTCAATTAGCATAGGTAATGTGTGTGGAATTTATTCAACATCTGAATTCTTGCTTTTTTTCCAGGGAAAAGGCCAGAGGGGACTCTACATGGTGCTTTCATACAGAGCTGCGTCTCTCAGCTGTCCCAAGGATTTCCCTGGATGCTTTTCTGGTCCTGCAGCACAGAGAGCCCTGGAGAGCCCGGCACAAGGCTGAATAGATTTAGTGCTGCTACATTGGGACTCATTTATCTTTCTTCTGAGGTGAACCCACATCGTCCTCAAGGACGGGAGCTCAACAAGCAGGGGAGGAAGATCTGAACCAGATCTTGACCTGATCTCAATCACACAGCTGTGCTGAACCAAACAGGGCTGATTTATGCCAGCAAGAAGCCAGTGGCCTGGCTCAAATCCATTCCCAGCTCCCTCTGCCACCAGCAATGCTGGTGCTGCCTGCCCACCCCAGGCAGACCTCATCCCACATCACCAGCTCTCCCAGCAGCCCAGTGCAGAGCCATGAAGGGACGTCAACACTCAGCTTCCATCCTGGCACACTCACACCAGACATTGCACCACTGACATCAGCAGCATGAAGACCTGCAGGGTAAAATAAAGCCCCTCAGAAGGGGCTGTGCTGCAGCAGAGCCTCCCCTGGGTGTCCCAGGCCTGCCCATCCCTGCAGGGCAGCAGTGCCTGGGTTCAGGGGAGACCTCAGCACCACATGGTACCTGCAGGACTGACTGGAACTCACAGCCAACTCCTCTGGGCTTTGCTGCCAAAAGATCACCGCTCAGAGGGGATAACCTTGCATCAAACTCATGTGTCAGCCACAAAGCCAGGCTGAGAGAACGTCCCTGATCAGGGATCCCCACAGATGCTGCAGTAACACACGCAGTGATGCTGCAAGCTCTGGCCCTGCTGGTCCCAGTTCATCTCGGGGCAGCATTTCCAAGCAGGGTGGTGCCCAGCACAGTACAAAGGGTGCTTTCAGCACTTTTACCCGTGAGCAATCATGATATCCCGATGGCCTCTCACCAGGGAACAGCTCCTTCAGTTTAGCTGGAGTCTGAGACTCCCTGGAAGCCCGGAATCCTCAGATCCAGGCAGCATAAGGTGCCAGAGGCTCTTCCTCCAGCCAAGTCCCTCACTTTGCAGCACTGCCTGCACACACCAAGGCCTTTTCCCTTCCCAGGCTCCTCCCAAATACCCCCTTGCTCCACAGGGAGACAGCAGCAATCACCCACTGGCCCCATTTCCAGCCCGGCACCTGCTCCTTCCCACCACCAAGGAACCTCTCCCAGCCCCAAAGCACTGCAACACCTTCCACTCCCTGCAAAACATCCCAGCTCAACCCCAGGGCTGGAAGCACAAGTCACCCCCACACACCTGGAATCAGCAGGATGGGGGAACCAGCACTGCAGCGCTCCCCAGCACCCCAAACCCCGCAGATACTGAGCACAGCCACTCCACCTTGGCTCACTCCCCGTGCAGGAACCGGCTGCCAAGTCCAGACTTGGATCTAGCAACAGACTTTTGTGCTTTGGCTCATGGATCCTGCAAACAAGAGCTTTAATCATTGCTTGCTTTTATGCACCGAGAGCCAAAATTGTCTTGTTAAGTACAGTAAGTGATCAGTACTCACAGCACAGAACATTTCAATGGCTGCTTGTGTGGGTAATTATTACAGGCTTGCCTCTCTTCCCCCCTTGAGAAAAATTACGGAATGTGGAAATTATTGCAAAGCCTCTCCGGACTTGGAATGTTTTCCGCCGGTTACTCCAGCCTGTGCCTGGATTTTGCTGCCTGGTTGTGCCCCATGCTGAGGGATGCCCATCCCTGGGCAGGCTGCACCAGGATCCCAAGGATCTTCGGTAGGCAGCTCCGCAGCTGGGCTTTACTCAGACAGAATAATCCCAATATCTGTCCTAAAGTAACAGGAGGCTCAGCCTTGGCTCCCCCTGCCTGAGCACAGCACACATCAGCCAAGCCTAGAAAACATTGATTTAATTTGTTTTTCCCCCATTTTCCCCGTGCATCCCTAAATGGAAGCAGGGATCCATGCTTGGGACCCCAGTTGTGCCATGGCCCCAGGCAAGAGCCTTTCCCTCCCAGCCCTCTCTAATATTACACTATTAAAGTTGCCTTTTGGCTTTTATTAGGATTTTTTCCAGAGATAAAAGCAGGCTGTGGGAGCAGAGGCAGCCTCAGCACTACCCATGTCCTTGGAGCTGTCAGAGCAAGGAACCTCAAGCTGGGAATGCTGTGGCAAGGCTGGGACACGTGAAGCAGGAGGAGGATGATGGTGCTCAGCTGTGCATCCCTCCACCCCAACTTGCATGAAGGGACCAGGAGAGCAAACTGCAGGGATGCTCCCTGCTCCAGTGGTCAGGGGATGCTTTTCTGGAAAAGGGGCAGCAAAACACTCTCAGCACGCTTGGAGTTGGCTTTGCATCACCTTCGCCTCTGCAAATGCAGCTGGAGGCTGAAACCTTGGCAGGAGGTTTCAGGCACCAATAAATCTCCTGGTGAAACAGGGACAGGACCCCATAGCCCCCATCCCACTCTCACAGCCCGTGGGCAGCTCTGTTCTTGCCTCCAGGAGGATTTTGTACAGGGCACTTCTAGAATGGGATGGAGGAAGGAAAGGCTCTGGGAGGATTTGGGTGAGCAGATAAAGCTAAAAGAGGTGGGACGAGTCCCCAAGAAGTTTCAGCAGTAACACCTCAGGGCAGGTTTATGTGCACAGCAGTCTGTCCCCAGCTGGCAGGAGGGAAATGCTGTCACTCCAAAGCTCATTTCTGCCAGCTTATTCCAGCAGGAGAAACAGGACAGAGCCATCAGCTCCAGAGGACATCCGGGTGCCCTGTGGCACCCCCATCACCCCATTCCAGGATCCCACAGGAGCTCCTGCACTTCAGGTGTAGCTTTGCCCTCAGATCTCCCCACAGCCCAGGCTGGTTCCTGTCACTGATACCCACCCCAGGGCTGGATCAGCCATTCCCAATGCAGTGTCTGGGTGCTGGGTGACGCACGCTGTCCCCTCCAGCCCCGGCACACGTCCCCTTCCAACTGCTCCAGGGGCTGCAAGGGCTGCGTTAAGGACGTTTGGGTGTTGCAACCAGCACAGAAAAATGAGCTTCTTCCCTGGGAAGGTGGAGGGCTCCTTCTCCTCTCCACCAGGGCATGGACCCGTTCTTCTCTGCTCCATTTTTCCAAAGGGGTGAGGGACCAGGACCCATCACACGCCCAGGGCTGACAGGAAGGGAGTCATTCCCGAGGAGCATTGCTTCTAAACCACTCCAATATGGCAAGGCAATGTTAACCAGCTGGGAAAGCTCTTTAAAGACCCTTAATTAAAGGCTGGCTGTTGCACAGGCCCCTTTCCCATCCCCACCAGGAGCGTTTCCCAGTTTCCCGGCCTCTCTCCCGCTGCCCTCCATCCCTCACACTTTCCTTCCCGCTGGCATCTGCCAGCAGCATGCTGTGGCTGCTGGGGGGGGTCTTCAGCAATCAGCCATCAGATGGAAGTTTGAACTCAGAGTAAAAGGAGAAAAAAAGGGGAAAATTCCCTCCCTGTTGATTTCCAGGCATGGCTGCCAGCATGAATGGCGGTGCTGGGGCAGAGCTGGCTGTGGGAGCACTGGCTTAGTGATCTATACCACCAACCCCAGCCACAAAAACTGGGAAAAATGGGGCTGGATCAGCCCCTACAGCTCCATTCTCTCCTCTAATACCAGCTGTGGCATCACCGCGAGCCAGCCCCAAAGGCTCTGGCCATCCCCCTCCTGCTTGCTCCATGTGTCCTCATTCCCTGGGGAAGGAGCAGTGGTGGCAGTGCCCCATCCCACGTGCCCCCTCTACCCCACACTAATGAGAGATACACAGTTAGGGCCTGGGGCTCGTCTCCTGCCAGGGGAATCCTGCCAGAAAGGCAGCCATTTATTCTTTCGAGTGATATAAATTAATCAAGCGAGGCAACGTGTTGCTGTTTCCAATCAGAGCATAAATTTGGCATTTGCACACGACGGCTGCACAGAGCCACACTGCTCCATCCCCAAACTCCACCCTGGCCCTGCAGCCCCCAAAACCAGCAGGAAGGATGCCCAGCACTGCTGGCAGCAGCCCCCACTTACCAGCCAGTGCCAGCTTCTCTTCCCTGAGCTAGGACAGCCTCTGCACCCTTCAGAGTTTTTATAGCCCACAGGTGCCTGGCAGCATGAGCCTCACCTGGGGACTGTGGTGTGGGACAGGTGTGGCCACACACATGGCAGCAGGGAATGGGAATGGGGACAGATGGGCCTTTTCAGGGATGAGCATGACTTTCCCTGTTACAGGTTATAAACATTTGAGATGAAATGTGGAACTAAAAATCAGCCCTGCTGCTCTCCTCATCTCCAAACCCATGCAAAAGCAGGGAAGTTTAAACCTCTTGCTTCTGGAGCTTTTTATTTTTCCCTTCCCTATTTTTGTTCTTTCCCTTCTGTCCTCCTAAATCTGGTATAACAGAAAAAGGAGTAAATAAAAAAATTTTGGAAAGCTCTTCCAGCTCTGCTCTTCCTGGCTTATGGAGTGGAATGGAGAGGGAGGCCCAGAGCACAGGAACCACAAAACTTTGGATAGTTGGATTTTCAAAACAAAATTGGGGCTAGAAATGGAAACTTTGGTTAACAGAGACGGGGATGAAAACTTCATTTCATACTTGGCTGCAAAGCTGGATCTCCATCATCCTCTTGCTCTGGCACTTCCCCAATGAACCTGGTGCTCCAGAGGCATTTTTCCAGCTCCACAAGGACAGGGTGTTTTGCCATCATCCCCTGAGCAAGCAGTTGCCCAAACTCCCTCTGTCCCAGAAAACATCAGCACAGCTCAGCATCCTCTTGTTATAACTTTATTTCCAGATGTTTTGAGCAGAAAGGTCCAACAGTGTCACCTGTCCCTGAGCTTCTGTGGGAGTTTCAGAACAATTCCTCTTGGGATGGGGATCCCAGAGAAGCTGTGGCTGTCCCATCCCTGGAAGTGTCCAAGGCCAGGTTGGATGGGGCTTGGAGCACCCTGAGATAGCGGAAGGTGTCACTTCCCAGGGCTCCTGGGCACAGGATGGGCTTTAAGGTCCCTCCAACCCAAACAATTCCAGGATTCCATGACCCTGGAGAATGAAATGTCACAGTGGAGAAGTGCTCAGTGAGCCCTGGGAGTTCCAAGGAATCTCTGCTCAAGCTGAACCCTCCACGACAGCACGAGTGGGACAGGGCTGCTGTCACTGCTGTCACCATCCTGCACCGAAACACTTTTCTTGGAAGCACATCGCTCCACTGGAGCTCTTGAAAGCACCACAAACGACCCCAAACTCCGCCGAGGTGGAGTTAAGCCTGTGCTTGGCTCAGAGCAGGAGCCGGGAGATTTCATCCCCTTCCTACCAAAGCTGCTTTTATTGTCTTGATCTAATGAAGTGCAGACTTCACCTGGACAGAGCCATAAGTGGCTCCTCTCGGAGGCAATGAATACAAATACTTGACCTCGTGAGCTGCGGGGCAGCAATTAGTTTAAGCAGGGGGTTTGTGTAACACTTCAAAAGTCTTAATCCGTGCGGTCAGCCCTGGCACAGTATTTGCCAGAACCTATTGAGTAGTCTTAATGAGTCTGCAAAGCAAGCTTTCAATACATTTTGGGTCGCTTCAGATGCTTTAAATGGCATAGTCTATATGGTATTGTGCGGCTTTAGAAAGGGCCGGGCTTTAAAAAAGTATGGTTCCCTTTCACAGGGCAGACAGAAACCATCTTTAGAGCCGGGACCCTTAACGTTTTGCATATCAATATGGCTGGGCCTGAATGCAGTCACTCAGCTGAGAAATAGGATCACTATCAGCGTTTCCAGGCTTTCACAGGCACTTGGGAAACTTTAAAGCCCTTCGTGGAGAATAATTTGGTCGAATGTCGTGGCTGGAAACAAAACCTAAACAAGCAGAGTGCAGTCCATCATGCGGAGCTGCCAGCGAGGCTGACAAGGGGCTCCAGCCGCTCCGACATCCCACCCCCGGTGGGGCGGTGGCCGGGGGTCACAGGGCTGGGGGGACACGGCGGGAGGACCCCGCAGTGGGCACGGGGTGCTGAGCCCATCCCCGCCAGAGCTGCATCACTCTGAGGGCTTTGGGATTTCAACCAGCACAAAACCAGTCCTGGTTTCATCTCCTCTCACTACTCCTTGGCAATATCCCGCTCTATGCTGGTCACAAAGCCCCCAGGGACTGTCACCTCGATGGCCTCTCTCCTCACAGAAACAGGCACCTGTTCGCATTTCACTCCAGCGGCACCTTAAGCCTGTCCCTGCACGGGTCACTTGTCCCGGGAATGAACAGGAACATGCCCAACCTCACCTGCAGCCCGGAGCTGGGACGGGAAACAAACCTCACCTCCAGGGGCACAAGCGAGGTGCCAGGACCCGGGCTGTGGGCGCGGGGGGAAGCTGTGCGGGATTAAGCACCAGGTGGGGGTGCGAAACCACACCGGAGCTGGGAGGAAATGGGATGGGGCCCGTTGTACATCCCAGAAGTGGTACCTGCGAGAGGAGAGGGAAAGGGAGAGGGAGAGGCCTCGGCAGCATGGTCACTCTGGGATGCAGGTTTGGGATGCTGCATGATGGAAGAAATCACAGCCAAAGCATATTTGCAAACAATGCAGGGCCTGAGGGCCCTTCAAAACTCATAATTAGCCTATTAAAGAGACAAATACAAGTTACTAATAAGATCTTAGAGGTTAATTATATGTTTTCCCCATCTTTAATTAAGGGAAAACTAGTTAGTGCAGATTAAAGTAATTTCTGCAGCCTCCCGTGATGACCCTCGATGGCTGCAGATTTGAAAAACTGAGATTATTGAACTGAAAGGGCAGAGTTTGGGTAAAGGGCAGAGTTTGTGGAGAAGCTGGAATTTTCCTCCTAAGGGTTAGAAAAGCCCTGCTCTTTCAGCTGGGCCACTCAAGGAACATGGGAAAGTGATCCACAACTCCCTCTCCCTAAGCCTGGACCTGCCATTTATACAAAACTGCTGCTGTTCATTGTTTTGCTCAGCTGGGAAATTCCTATGGACTCTTTTCCATCTGCAAAATATCTCCCAGGATTGGGGTTTGCTGCCCAGCCATCCCCTGGCCACCAGTGACTGTGTCACCCCCAGAAATTGGTTTAGCAAAACCCCACTGGCTGCCTGCCCCAGAGGCCAAGTGGTTTCCAAAGGTTTTATTCCGGATGGTGGATCCATTATCCTCATGCACACAAACCCCACCTGCCACCCAGAGTGCTCCCAGTTAACAGAGATCAGCAAGGTTTATATGGAAGAATATTTAATCTGCTCAGGGAGGGGAGAGGGCTCATCTGTGGCTTTATTTCTTAAATATTTCTCTCTACTCCAGAAAAGTCCATTTCTTGCCAGAAAAGGTCTGATATAAATTAAAATGAAGGGAGGAGGGTGCTGGTGGGGTGGCCATGGCCATCCCTGGACCACAGTGACCACGGGCATCCCTGGACCACGGTCCTGGCAGTCCAGGTGCCAGCCCGGCAGCATGCCCTGGGGATGGCTCAGTCCCACCCAAAATCCTGCCCTGTCATCTGATAAAACTTCATGTTGAAGGGTCTGTAGAACTCCCGCAGGCGCTGCACCACCTGCCCGTCGATTCTGGGGTGCGGCCGCCCCTTGGATTTCCCCAGGCAGCGGGGTTTGCTTCCCCCCTCCGGCTTCTTCAGGCAGGGAAAGCCCTTGGTCTCATTAAAATAGAAATGTTTGTCTGTCACCACCCTCTGGAGCCCCAGGAAGTCCTGGACACGGCCCATCTCCCCGGCAGGGTCGCTGACGAGCCTCTCCCCGCTGACGAAGAGGAATTTGGAGAGCGGGAAGTACTGCAGCCAATTATCCAGGTGCTTGGCATAGATCCCGATCCTCACTGCGCTCCAGCTCGTGTCAATCAGTCCCGTGCTGAGGTTTTTGAAGGCCAGGGCCTGGAAGCTGGGGATGGAGGGGTTTTTGGAGAGAGTCTGTGTGTAGTCCGAGATGGCGCGGGTGACGGGGTTGCGCACCACCACGATCAGCTTCGTGTCCCGGGACATGTTGTAGATGCGCCGCGGGGCCTCCTTGGTGACAAAGTAGCTGGGGGTCTTCTCCATAGTGATCTGTCCCTCCAGGGTCCGTGGCATCAGGCTCCTGAAGAGAGAGAGGGACACGGTCAGGGCTCAGCTGCTCCCGTCTGATGCCACAACAGGTGGGAACAAGCCCTAAACCCAGCCAGAAATGCTCAGGGGCTTCCCAACCACAGCCACCTCCCCCCTTTCCCTCCTGCCCCACCTTGGCACACCCCACTGATCACTTCCTCCAGAAGCCCCCGTGCTCCAGCCTCTCTGCTCACCTCAGCATTCCCTTTGTCCCCTCCAGAGTCCATTCCTGGGAAGGAGCTGACTGTCACTCTGCCTCACCAGCAGCATCCACAGCGCACCTGCAGGCTGCTGTTCCCCCTCGGAATTCCCCCAAGACCCCTTCCCAACCCTGGAAATCCCTCCTGTTCGTCTCCTGCCCCCCACTTTCAGTGGCTGATGGGCATCTCAACACAGGTTTTGTGACGGGGCCGGTTTTCATTCCAGCCTCCAGTCAGATTTCATGTCCTGGAGGTTCCAGCTCGCCCCGTGGGATTGCAGAGGAAAATCCCATCACGGGGGTGATGCCCAAGCACCAGCTGGGAATGGAGATGCCCACCAAGGCTCCCTCCTCCTCTGCCTCCAGACAGGGAGCAGTTAAAGCCAGAAAAAGACTGTTTCCTTTTCAAAAGAAAGGCAAAAAACCCTGAGGGCCCAGCCATTGTGCTGGGTAAAATTCACTGCTCTGATTGTTCCCTCGTGCACTTTAATGAGGCATTAATTGCCGCAGAAATTACCCAGCCATGTCACCCCGTGTGACAGAGCGGGTCCTCCCTGCCACCAGCACAGGCACCTGCCCCACTGCCCTCCACATCGTCCTCTTCTGCCTCCAAGAAGAATCACAGAATCCTGGAATGTTTGAGAAGGGACCTCACAGATCATCCAGTGCCACCCCCTGCCACGGGCAGGGACACCTTCCTCTATCCCAGGGTGCTCCAAGCCCCGTCCAGCCTGGCCTTGGACACTTGCAGGGATCCAGGGGCAGCCACAGCTGCTCTGGGACCCCCATCCCACTGCTGGGGGGTTGTGCCTGGCAGGGAGCCGGGTCCTGCTGGGGACAGGGACAGGGCTGTGCTGGGGGGAGTCAGGGCTCTGCCCAGAAGCATCTGGTCCTTATGTAATGGGAAAAGCTTGAGGTTTCTGGGATTTTTCCCCTGGACTCAGGAAAGAACACTTTATTAAAAGCATTTGCGAGCGACGCTGGGCCCCCACAGCTCCTTCCCCCAAACAAGAGGCAGAAGCCACTTGTGGCTTCCCCCCCCTTTTTTTTTAATTTTTGCACAGTGCCAGCGTTTTTAGAGCCACTTCCTGTCCCTGGTGACCTCACCTGGCAGCACAGCCCCTCTGGCACCAGCAGGATGCCCTTCAACGATCCATGAATCCCAGGGAAGCCATGGGTGCTTTTCGCATCCTTTCCAGCACCTTTTCCCTCCCACCCCAAATAACAGCACTCACCAGAGGCTGACTGACAGAGCTCCTGCTGGGAAGCACCTTCCCAAACCAGGATCAGACCCATGCCCATCCCCTCCCTGTGCTGGTCCAGAGCCAAGGAAAACCCAACGGCACAGCTCCAGCTCCACTGGGAGCACACCACAGCTCCACCCTCCTGCTGGGGCTTCCGGGCCAGCCAAGCATCCTTAACTTTAATTCCGTTCACAAGGTGCCACAGGGTTTTCCAGGCTGCTTCACCAGCTTCTCCTGGCAGCTTCCTGAGGCATCCCTGCAGTGTTTCCCTGGATGCCACTGGGATTTCCAAACGGCTCCTTCCTCATCCTCTCCCAACCCCAACTCTCTCAGCAAACCTGGGCTGAGGCCCTAAACCAGTCCCTCAATAATAAACAATAAATTATTTATTACCAACAGCAAACACTTGGGATGACGTGATGGGAGACCCTGGAGAGTCTGTGTTAAACCAAAACCTGGCTCTGGACACTTCTGGGGATGGGGCAGGCAAAGCCCCTCTGGAAAACTCTCTTATCCCCCTCTTCCTTCCTGCAGAGGGACATCGGGGCCAGGCTGAGCCCCCCAGTGCCAGGGCCATCCCTAAGGGGTCTGTGGGGCAGAGGGACCCCATGGACCCCACTCCCCCACACCAGCAGCCCCTGCACCCATCCCAGGGCTCCTCAGCACAGGGGAGCTGCACCTCATCAATTACCACCAAGCACACCACCCACGGCTTAATTACCATGTAATTAACAGAAGTTTTAATAAAAGCCCAGGCTGGGGCAGTGGTTCCTATGCCGGGCTGCAGGGACCTTCCCATCCCGGGATCCTGTTGGGAACAGCAGCCTCCAAGCATTAATTGTGCAACACCTCCTCTTCCTCAGCAGCCCAAGCACTTCCAGCTCCTTGCACGATAATTACGCATTTCACATTTTCATTAACTCCCTAATACTTCCCCTAAATTACCCCGGTTAATTATTGATAACACCCAGATCCCTCCAGATCTGGCTTAAACTGGCAAAGAGCAGAGCCGGCTTTGTTATGCTCCACTTTAGCACAAACATTAGGAACTTTAATTAAATTTACAGTTAATTCTTATTGACCTTAAGAGAGCACCGTGGGAATGCCGAGCAGTGCCTGCAGGTACAGGACATGGCAGTGGGGGAGCCTTGGAAGGAATTGGGATTTCCAGAGGAGACTGTGTGCCTGGGAAAAGGCATAAAACCCTTTTACCTCTATTAAGCTGATAAATTTTCATTTTTAATTAATAAAACAACTGGCACTTGAGAGGCATCGGAGCTGGGGTTTCCTGTGTGGAGACATTCAACACGTGAAAATGCCTCCTCAGTTAAGGTAACACACAATAAATTACAGCAGATAAAATGATGATAAAAATGCAGACAGCTGTATTAAATAGTGATTAACAGCCACAGCAGGCAGGGAGTCAAAGCAGACTTCAAAAACTGGGCCAGCATAACTTTCCAGAGCTAATTGGTTCATGATTCCTGATGATTTTTGGAGCAGAACTCCTCCCAGCACCGAGCTGAGAGATCAGGGGATGCACTCTCAGGAGATAAATAAGTCTCCAGCCCAAAGCATCCCTGAGTTATCACCCATGGCAGCTCCAGGAAGAAAATTAACTCTATCCCAGCCCAAACCAGGAGAGCAGGACAGGCTCTGCCTAGAATTCATCCCCCTGAAATGCCAGGTAGAAGCTTTCCCATGGATACAGGTCCAACCTGTGCAGGGAGCGAGATGGGGGATCCCCAAACCCCAGATCAACCACAGGTGGAAGTGATGGGTGCCACCGGGTCAGGGCTTGCAGGTTTTATGTTATCACCAAAAAGAGAAAAAAGGGGGGAAATAAAAACCCCTCTCCATCACTATTTTTAAAAAATAAGCCCTGACAAAAAAGCCCGGACAAAAGGAGTGAAAGGAAGGGATTTCTGCCGGAGGGGGGACATGGTTGAGAGCTTTCTGCAGGGCAAAGAAAATTTCAAGGCACCGAGATGGGCCATGGGACGCTGGGGACAAAACCAGCGCAGCTTAGCGCGGTGACAGCTCTGCCAGCCCCAGCCCCAGCCCGGGCAGGGGACACCCCGCGGCTCCAGGGGACACCCCCCCCCCCCGCGGGCAGGGTGACAGGCAGCCGGGACGGGGCCCGGGGGGTGACAGAACCGTTTTTGTGCAAATGTAAAATAGTTTGGAACCGGGAGAGGGGGCCAAGGCTCGGGACAGATTTATCCTCTGGCGGCAGACACACGGTACCACCCGGATCTGCATATGAATCGTCCCTCGGGCTTATCTCAGCACGGGACAAGGCTGCCTTTGTGGCCCCACGGCAACTCTCAAGTTGTCAAACTGGAACCAGCTCTGGAAACTCGGAGATAGCGGCCTTTTCCTTCCAGGCAGCTCAAATAGCAGCACCTTCACTGGGGAAAGAGGTGGGAGAAGGCAGGAAGGGGGACGGGATGTCGGGAGGGGCAGACCCAGCCCCGTATCCCTGCTCCCGGCCCTGCCGAGGAGCTCCCACTGCTGGGGGACGTGGCAGACCCCTATCCCCCCAAAAAGGGGTGGGCAGCCGTGCTTACCCCATCCCAGGCCTCTCCATGGCCGCTTCTTCCCGGAGGAATCACCGGGCATCTGCTGAATCAGCGCAGGGCACGGACGGCTGGGCTGGGAAGGCTGAGCTGGGCAAGATGAACTGGGAAGGAAGAACTCCCCAAGGCGCCCGGGACCAAATTAGCCCGTATTCCTTTTTACTCCTAATTACCGCGCTGTTCCCCCTCTCCTTCCCCAGCAGGTCCTGCCAGTGCCCCCCAGCGCTCCCCATCCCCGAGCTGCCTCCATTATTTTTGATTCTTTCACCAATTCAAAAATGTGCAAATGAGGCCGCGGCTTCCCAATCAGGCCTGGCCGGGAGCTAATTGGCTTTAAGCAGGGAGCCCTGAATATGCTAATGACGGCAGTAACAAGCCTGTGATGCGCCTGGAAGGGGAGCCGAGCCCTGGGCTCCACCACGGGCTGACTGAGACACGTCAATTAACAACCAGGCAGATAATTTATTAATGCTCCTGTGCACCCCTCTGCCCTTTGCTCCTAATTACAGTTTGATACATGAAACAGCGAGGGGGTTTGGCGGGTCGTGCTCCCAGCTGGAGCGTCCCCAGGGCCTCCTCCTGCCCCCCAGAAGCTCTTAATTCCCCCCCAGCAGCCCCTCGCCCCACTAAGGACCACGGCTGGGGGGTCTCCAGCCCACACAAAGCACCCCAGAGCTCTCCCACCGCCAGACCGGGGGGGCGGAGTCTCTGGGCTGGGATTCAGGTGGATAAAGAGGCTCAGAGGAGGAGGAAAATGCGATGGATTGTGCCACGGCTGGTCCCTGGAGGGTCTGAGCCCCCAAACCCCCCCGAGGGGCTCCCCCACCTGCGGGGCTGCAGAACAGTGGGGAGGCAGCACTGGGGTCTGGGGGGGGCTCTGGGAAGGGCCGGGAGCCGCGGGGGTTTGTGTTTGACGGGGCATCAAGATCTGGGAGATGTGGAGTGAAGGCAAGGGGAGAAGCTGGAGCCAGCATTTGCATTTCTAATGGCGCGGCTGCTTTCAGCAGTCACCCGACACCCAGTTATTAACCCCCACAAGAACCGGGGCCGGGAAACACTGCTGCTTTTCCCATCCATAAAGTCTCCCAGACCCCTTGGTATCCCAGGTTTCCTGGTAGGAAGGTGAGGAAAAGGCTCAGACCGCACACCCCCCAACCCAGCATTTCCATGGCATTTCTGTGGCCATCCTGCCCATGTGGATAGCCAGAGGCTGCAATTACGGGCAGCTCCAGGCCTTGGAGGGTGTTTTACTTGCATGGTTATTCCAGCCAGGTCATCAGGGCGGAAGGGCTCTGGTGGATGCATGGGATTATGGAAAGCAGGAATCAGCCTTAATCAGGGCACACACAGCTCCTTCCCTGCACTGGAGAAGAGGCTCTTTGGTCTCTTAATGGGGTTTGGAGACAGCCCCTCCTCACCCTTCTTCACTGTGGAACAGCTACAATATATGGGGTCATCCCAAAAAAAATGCCACCTGAATTCCCCCGTGACACTGCCAGGGACCCCTCACAGCCAGCACCGCTGGGTCTCTCCCTGATGGGGTCCAAAGAGAGCACCCAGAGACTCCTCCTCCCTGATGGAGTTTGAAGAACTGTGCGTGAAAAAGCAGCTGAAGCCACCGCTTGGGTGAAAACAGGTGGGAAACAGAACAGCTCCACGGATCCCTAAAAACACTTCAGGAGATGGGGGCTGGCACGTGCCCAGCTTGGTGGGACACGGGGCTGGGGCTGGTGCCCAGTGAGGACGGGGCTGCCAGGGGCACTTGCAGCTCTCCATCCCTCTGGAATGAAGCCCCTCTGCGTGGCAGCAATTAGAAATCTCCTCTCCTGGCCGGCTCCCCAGTGTCCCTTTGATTCCCGGCGCGGGGGCGAGGGGACAGCCTGTGGCAGGTGTCCTGCGTGTGACCTGGGTCAATCGAGGGCTCTGATCTCCAAATGACCCTTCCCAGCAGTGCCCGTGTATCCCGCTCAAACAGCTTGCAGATGAAGGAGCAACAGACTGGAGATGATTTATTCAGGAATTAAAGGTTCAGTACCCCTTTTAAAGGCTGTGCCTCGGCACTGTCAGCCTTCATTGCACACAATTAAAGGGCTTGGCTGTCCCAGCCCCCGCTCCTGCCTTCCAGGGGAAGGAAATCAAACAAAACCACCCCACCCCCCCCGATCGTCCCCGCCCCGGGTGGGGGGCACTGCTGAAGGTCTCGGGAACTCGGGGCAGGAGTGGCCCTGAGCTCCAGCCTGGGAAGCTGCTCCAGCTCCGTTCTCTGTTCAGAATGGGGGATGGAGGGCTTGGGTTTGCTCCCCGCTCGCAGGAGGGGATGCTCGGGGCTGGAGTCCTCCTGGCTCCTGGTGCAAAGCCTGGTCCTGCAGCTGGAGCTTGGGGAGATGCTGCTGGAGCTGCACCGGAGAGGATTTATCCCTCCTCCTGGTTATCCCTCCTCCTGGTTATCCCTCTGGACCCCCTCCAGCAGCTCAGCACCTTCTGTGCAGTGAAGGCGCTGCGAACTCCATCTGAATTCCAACCCAGGCTCCAGATTCCCTCTCCCACCTGAGAGGGGAGATCAGGATAAAACCCTGCATGATTGGGATGAATTCTTCCCTTCCAAGCTGTGAGAGCTGCGGTGGTTGGGGGAAGCGGCTCCAGCGGGCTCGAGCAGCAGGAATTCAATGAAAAGCTTCCTTCCTCTTAGGAAAGAAAGGGAAAAAATCCGCTGGCAGCAGCGCTGGGATAATCCCTTTCCAAGGCAGTAAATTTTCCTGCAGCTCCCCCGGAAAGTAATCCGGCGGATTATTGCACCTTTCAGCACAGGCAGCCTTTAAACACCCTCTCCCCTCCCCGTGGGATCTGGTGCTTTATGACCTGACCTGCTGTCTGAGCAGGGGGAAACACAAATTACCCTCCTCTGAACCTGGAATACAGACACTGGTGACAGATTTTATCCCCCTGGTAACTGGGATCCTTGGAGTGCCAATAAATAAGGAAAAATTGCTCTTAGAGCTGCCAGGAAGGGAAGGGGATCCCACTAACCGTGACTATCCTAAGGTTTTAAAAAAAAAAAATCGGAAAAAAAAAATCTCTGAGACCACTCTGAGTATGTCTAAAGTCCTTGTTTTCAATTACAAATAAAAAACTTACACTCATCAGTTCTCGCTAAATAATCCCCTCACGGCAACGGGCTGGTCCCGCCTGGTTTCCCACCTTGATAAAGGAGAGCACAGGAAAGGCCTAAAAAGGTCACAAAAATCATTGGAGTTTTCAGGTTTAAAGTTACACGGGCAGCAGAAATAGAAATTGTTCCACTTCCTGATGCTTGGTTGTGCAAAAGGAAAAGGAAGGGACCCTTTCCATTATCCCAGGTTCCTCCAGCCTGGCTTTGGACACTTCCAGGGATCCAGGAGCAGCCACAGCTTCTCTGGGCACCTGTGCCAGGGGCTCCCCACCCTCCCAGGGAAGGATTTATTCCCAATATCCCATCTATCCCTGCCTGCCCCTGTGAAGCCATTCCCCCCTTGTCCTGTCACTCCCATTCCAAGTGCATCCATCCCCTCGCTGCCACATCCCGCGGGACACTGGCGGCAGGCAGTCCCAGCCCACGGGCAGCGCTGCCGGAGCCACAGGCTCTCAGCTAATTAGCCCGGGCTAATTAACCAGGGCACAGCACAGGTGGCAGGACCCGCATCCCCTTCTGCGGGGATGAGTCCCTGAGATCCCTCCTTGCCCCGATCCCGGGGTGCAGGCGAGGGGCACCCCCAGAATTCCTGCCCGTGCTGCCCACGCTGCCATCCTGGTCCCAGCCCCGCCGCAGGTGCAGGAGCAGCGGGAGCCCGGGAGAGAGGGAGGAAGGGAGGAAGGAGGAATCCACACATGTCTGCCAGATCCAGCCCCTCCCGCCGCCGGCCAATTGACAGCTGCCCTGATTTGATCAGCAGCTGCTGACGAGGCATCAGACAGGTCCCCAGAGCCATGAATAATTTCAGGGTATTTGTGTTTATTTGATCTCAGTATGGGGCGGCCCCGCCGCCAAGCCCGGACCCTCGCAGAGCCACGGGGAAGGGGCTGCCGGGCTCTCCAGATGGTCGCTCCAAGGCCACCGTGGGCAGGGCTGGCTGTCCCCTGGCTGTCCCCTCCAGGGAGCTCTTCGTCCTGCTCCTCACCCTCCTCCTGCACAGCCAGGGGGATGAGGGGGGGACTCCTCAACAACTTGCAGGGAATAGAAAAGATCCCCCCAGCCTCACGATTCCTAACATAGCTCATTCCAACATTTTCAAGGCGTTTATCCAGTTTCTCCTGTTTCAAATGGACCAAAATGAGCACTTTGTGTTTTCTGGGCTCGGGTGCCACGTGCTAGGGCCACCAGGTCCTGCTGGAGTCACCAAGGTTCAGATGTTGGGAAGGAATTAATCATGGTTGGATCTGAGGCTAAGAAATCAAAGATGTGAGGGGTGAGCCCATCCCCTGCCCTCACAGCAACATCCCCACCATCTCCATGGGCTGATCCATGCCTACATCTCGTGGAAGCTTCTGCAAAAATACTTTCCCAGTCTGGCTCTGCCCTGCTGAACAAACACCAAGCCCTGCTTGAAACTTGGAACTTCAGCTGCAAACCAACCACGAGCTGTTCTGAAGCGCTTCCAAAACTGCCTCGTTTCTACCTCAGCAAACATAAATCAGCCCTCCCTCGTGAGCTGCAGCCAGGGCTGGCAGCAGAGCCGCGAGGATCCATCAGCACCAGTTCCAGGGACAGTTTTAAGCTCTCTTGGCCAGATCCACAAAAGAATTTGGGAACACTGAGATCTCTGGTGACTGTGCAGCTCAATCCTCCCGTGAAGGGGATCCCCCTCACCGCCACCCCTCTGGAGAGCTCAGCCAGTGCCTCACTCTGCCTCATTTCTCCCTCCCTCCATTCCATCCTGCCAGGAGCATCCCCTGTTTGGGGACACCCTGTGCCTCCCAGCACCAAACCCCTGCAGTGCTGGACACCCAGCAACAGGGTCTGAGCAGGAGGTGCCCTGGGGGGCACGGGAGTGGGGACACAGCCAGCAGTGCCCTCACCACATGGCGCTGGACCAGCCCAGCTCTGTGTGACCAGCAGCAGCTCCAGGGACATGCCAGAGCTGTGGGGTTTGCCCGAGGGAAGGAAAGCTCCAGCTCAGGGCAATTCCCTGAGTTCAGACAAACCCCTGCAGGTGCCCAGGCTGGCAGACGAGTGGCATCATCTGCAGCCCCGCTCTTGGCTGGGCACAAGGACCCTCGGGGGGGCTGGGGGGCCCAGGGAGGGAGCAGATGTCCCACAGGCCCCGGTAGGCACTCAGGTGTGGGACAGGGCAGGACAGGAGGGGGATGGGGACAGCGATGTCACAGCTGCACACGGGCAAGAAGGGCTGAAATGTGCTGAGGCAGCAGTGGCAGAGCCTGGGTCCCCAGGCACAGAGGATCCAGGCATTCCCATTTTCCCAGTGTTGCTGTAATGCCTTTGACAGCTCGGGCAGGTGACAGAGGGGCTGCTGCTGCCTGGGCCTGGCAGGAACCTGATGGCCTGGAAGTGGCAGCAGCTCTGCAGAGCCCCAGCTTGGCCCCAGGTTAATGCCCCTGAAGGTGACAGTTACCCCTGACCCCTCAAGAGAGTCACCTGCAAGGATAGAGGGATGGAGCCAGGACCGCCCAGCCCTCACCACTGCCACCTTTCCAGGCTGAGCAGGGCAAGGAGCCATAACTGCATCTCAAAGGAGAGAGCTTTTGGGTCCCCAAAAGCTCCCAGGTGAGAACAAAGCATCCCCTTGTCCCCCTCCCCAGCATCCATCAGCCAAACCCCTCCATGCCACAGCTCAGAGCCTCCTCCTCCTCATCTTTGGGGGCTCACAGGAAAAATTTTACCCTAAACCCCCTGTCCTGGCCACCATCTCCCCACTTGGCTGCTGTGTCCCCCTGGAGCAGGTTCTGGCTCTCCACAGACACATCCCACGTGTGTCCCAGCTCAGGGTGGCTCTGGGCTGGAGGAGCTCATCTGTCCCCCCTCCTCCAAAACCCAGAACTGGGTTTTTGTGGTGTTTGTCTCGGGTCCGATGCTGTCATGCTGCTCTTGTTGGGATGGAAAATGCATCCAGTTTTCCACAGAAACAACAAAGATTCCCCATCTGTGTCAAATTTGTAATCCAGCCTGGGGGAAGATGGGAAACAAATTTAGCTCTTTTTTTTTTTTTTTTTTTTTTTTTTTACTATCAGAAAAAGCCTCGTTTCCTGGCGAGGAGCTTCGCCTGGAGCATGGCAGGGATGGGAGCCACTATTCCCAAACTTCTCCGTGCCAGGAGAAGGGAACTGGGAGAGGAGCCCCAGTACTGGATGGGCTGGCAAATGGTTCCTGTCTCCACCAACCTGCTCAGCCACTGCCAGCTGTGTGCAGGGCTTCCCTGCCCGGCTGCAGCCCCTCACATGGGACCCCACAACTGCTGCCTCCACAGATAAGGGAGAAGCCTCAGAAATCCAGCCAAGCCTGGACAACGAGACTTGGGAATGCTGGGGATGCTGCTGGGAGCCCCCTCCCCCTCGCACTGGGCTCAGCTGGTCCCCAGGCGAAGGAAATCCCCCACTGAGGAGGGAGCCGGGGCTGGATTACGCACTTTGCTGCAAAAAGAAGGAAAGCTGTTCCTCCAGCTGTGGAAAAGGGGGCTCAGAAATGTCCCAGGAGAGGTGGGATGGGGCTTGGAGCACCCTGGGATGGTGGAAGGTGTCCCTGCCCACAGCAGGGGGTGGCACTGGATGAGCTTTAAGATCCTTTCCAACCCAAACCACTCTGGAATTCCATGATATCGATGTTTCTCCAGCTTCCCGAGCCACGGGCAGCTCCCAGAGCTCTGGGTGAGCCCCAGGTGATGGAGATGGGGGGTTCCATCCATCCTGTCAGTGCTCCCTCCCTCCAGCAGGAACTGGGAATTCTTTTACAAAACACTTTTTTCACTGGAAAAGCTTCAGTTTGTGGCAACTGGAGCTATTTGTGGGAAAGAACTGGATTTTGCGTATTTTTAGCCTGGTTTCCTAAGGAAGTGTGGCTTGAGCAATCGCACGCTCTGTCTGTCTGTCTGTCTGTCCAGCTGTCTGCCCATCTTCCCCAGCCCTGCTGGATCCCACTGGCCCATTCCAGCTGGACTGGATGGAGGATGAGGATCAAAAATAGGAATTTTTGCACATTTCCGTGAAAAGCTGCAGCTGAGTGGTGGCCAGGACCCCGAGCACTGCCCACAGCTCAGGGGGAGGCAACTCCAGCACAGCCCAGAGCCAGCAGCCCCACCCACACCAGTCCAGTCCACACCAGTCCCACCACTTGGCCTTCAGGATCCCCAGTTCCCACTCAGTACCAGGTGTCTGTGCAGGAAGCGTTGTGGAGGAAAGAGAAATGCATCCTTTGCACCCAAATCCCCTCTGGAGAAACTGGAAAGACCTCAATGCCCTTCCCAAAAAGCCCCCCAGGGCAGATTCTTTGGGGTGTCCTTGTTCCCCAGGCAGAGTCTGTTCCCAAGCAGGAGAATCCTCCCTGGAGCCAGGGGCCAGACTCTGCCAGGTCTGGGGCATCAGATATCCATCCCACATCCTGACCCGCATCCCAGGGCAGCGCCAGTCCCCAGGGACTCTGCTGGTTTGTCCCCACTCTGCCTTTTCCATAGGAAAAACAAGGAGGAAGTGTCCCAGCTCATCCCAGCCTCACGGCGTGAGCTCTTCCCAGTGAGGAAAACACCCTGGGATCAGGAAAATCCATGTTCCCATGGGCTCCTCCCTCTCCCTGAGCCCAGAACAGGACACTCACTTCCCTACTTGCACAGCACTGGGAGTGGTTTGGTGAACGAGAATTCCAGCAATTCCAGCAGCCAGGAGGCTGAATCCATCCCCCGTCTCCCACAGCACCTCCATCCTTAACTCGACACTTCAGGCTCTGGCGCTGATGGATGAGCAGAGGGATGATGGATGGGAGTGTGACTCGACAGAACATCGATCCCAGCAGCCCTGGGCAGCAGAGCCGGAGGAACCAGGGAGCCACAGCAGGGCTGGAGCCAGCCTGACAGGCTGCAGCAGGAAAATTCCTTCATGGAAAGGGCTGTCCAGGGCAGGGGTGGAGTTCCCATCCCTGGAGGGATTGAAAAGCCGTATGGATGTGGCACCTGGGGACAGGGGTGGTGGCCTTGGCAGTGCTGGGGAATGGTTGGAGTCGATGGTCAGAGAGGGCTTTTCCAACCTCAGTGATTCCATGATTCTGTGATTTAAAGGACTGGAAACACCAAGGCTGCAGCAGCTTTGGGAACAGCTGCTGGTGAGGAAAAGCCCTGGATACCACAGCCATGGATTTGGGAACTGCAGCACAGTTTGGGTGTCTGATAACACCCAGCCTGAAAACATCCACAGGCAGCAGCCACGGAGAGCAACAGCTCCCTGTGCCTGCCCCTGGATCCCTGGAAGTGTCCAAGGCCAGGTTGGACGGGGCTTGGAGCACCCTGGGACAGTGGAAGGTGTCCCTGCCCAGGGCAGGGGTGGCACTGGATGGGCTTTCAGGTCCCTTCCAACCCAAACTTTTCCATGATTCCATGATTCATTGGTCCCAGAGCCAGCCCCATCGCCCCCCAGGAGCAAGGCGATGATCCCATGATCCCATGATCCCACACTTCTGTGGGATCGCCCACTCCACAGGGAGCTGAGGCAGTGCCCAACCAGGACACTTGGGAGCTCTGTGTCCCTGGGATGTGAGGGGGAGGGATCTTCCCAGCCCAGGGCCCCAGCAGCTGCTGCAGGACCACAATTTTCCCTTTTTTCCCCTTTTTGAATGCAAGGGAGGGAAAATCCGGGGCTGTTGGAGCTCCAGGAGCGGCGGGAGGCCAGGAGGCGTTCCTGCCACGGCGCCACGCCGGGACTCTGGCTGCCCGGGAAAGGCAGGGAGGACACTGGGAGCTTGTTTGCTGCCGGAGCCCTGCAGGGTGGGGTGTTCAGGGCTGGCAGGAGCAGTTCCCAAAGCCTCCCCTCCGCTGGTGGCAGCCAGCACAAAGGGACATCTCCTGGCAGTGTCCCTGTCCTCATCCCTGGGGATGGGGACACAGCACCTGCTGGGATTATCCCTTGGTCCCCCCAGGTCTGGACCTGGGCTCTGCTCCCCCCATTCCAGGGCTGGTGGCAGCAAAGGGAAGGGAGGCTGGAAGTTGGGAACTGCACTCAGGTGACCCAAGGGGACTGATCCAGGAAAGCCTCAGGATCAGAGGGGCTGGTGCAGGGCATTAATCAGAATCACAGAATTGCTGAGGTTGGAAAAGCCCTCCAAGATCAACCCAATCCTTCCCCAGCACTGCCAAGGCCAGCACTGACCCGTGTCCCCAAGTGCCACATCCACAGGATTTTAACTCCCTCCAGGAATGGTGACCCCACCCCTGCCCTGGGCAGCTGTGCCAGGCCTGGACAGCCCTTTCCAGGAAGCAATTTTTCCCAATATCCCACCTAAACCTCCCCTGGCACAGCTTGAGCCTTGTCACTCGGGACGAGAGACCGACACCACGGCACTTTGTGCTCCAGGATGGAGGGAAGGAATGGAGCCCTTGGCAGAGCCCCACACCCCTGGGGACATGGGACATCCCTCTGTCCTTTAGGATGGAACTGGCCCTCGGATGGATGGATGGATGCACAGATGGACAGGCAGCAGGACAGCCCAGGAAGCGCTGCTGGCTTCTATTTGAGGGAGAAGCGACCACAGGGATGGTCTGTCCTGGGATTTGGGGCTTCTCCCATGGGTGTTCACCCACCAGCCAGGGCTTTCTGCAGGGATCCTAGGAACCCCGGGAATCCCGGGGACAGTGACACCACAGCAGGGCCCTAGCAGAGCCCCCAGGCTGGTGCCAGGCTCAGGACACACACACTGTGCCAGTGGGCACAGGGATAATGCTCCGCTGGATCCCCCCATGGAATGCGGAGGATGCCACATGGGGACACACTGGCAGCCAGGAGGAATTCTGCTCCAGGACTGAATTTAAGTATCGGGGAATAAAAGTAGTTCTGAAAAGTGACCTTGCAGCAAATTGCTTTTTTCCCTGCACAGCAGCAGCTTTAAAGTAAAACAACACAACCCCAACCCTTCTTTAGGCATTCCCAAATAGTTTTTTTCCCAGTGATTGTGAAAATTTAGATCAGAAAACGTGTTGGGTAAAAATATTCAATTCCCCGCAGCCTGCAGAGCCTCATCAAAAATCCATTTGAAGTATTACTCTCAAATCCCTCATGGCAATGGGATATTTTAAGGTCAGTTAAACTTATTATTCACTCAAGATTTGCTTTCAGGTCCCTGCATATTTCAAACAGATTTTCCCTCATCTCTAACCCAACTGTGTTACAAAAAGCCCTTTCCTCCCCCACCTCCCTTTTTTTTTCCTGAAAAGAAAAAAAGTTGTCAAAAGAAAAGATCCTAATCAGAAACAGCTTCTGAAGCCTTAAAAGCCACTACAGTTTGTACTTGTTACCCAAAAACACTGACGCTATCTCCAGATCCCTAAATCCCCTGACTCCCAAAACACTGAATGGAGACGTGCTTGGAAAAGAGGAATTAACTCGAATTTGTTTTTCTTATTTGCAATTCATTTCCTCGCAACAGGGTTTACACACGGGCTTATTTTCTTCTCCCTCTCCTTGTACAAGGAAAGAAAGCAACTTCCAAACCTGCAGCCTGGGTTACTTTTGGATTATTTAGGATTTCCAGCTCGATGGAATTGCAATTTCTGCTCCTACCATGCCTTTCCCCTCACAGGTACTTTTGGTTGGGGTTTTTTTATATAAAGATCACCTAAAAAGTACAATTTAAAAATTTCCCCTAAACCACAAATGCCCATTTTCAGCTGGAGAGGGGAACACTCCAGGGAGAGTTCAGAGCCCCTTCCAGGGCCTAAAGGGGCTCCAGGAGAGCTGGAGGGGGACTTGGGACAAGGGATGGAGGGACAGGACACAGGGAATGGCTTCACATGGACAGGCTGGGTCAGATGGGATGTTGGGAAGAAATCCTTCCCTGTGAGGGTGAGGAGGGACTGGAATGGATTTCCCAGAGAAGCTGTGGCTGCCCCATTCCTGGAAGTGTCCAAGGCCAGGTTGGGTGGGGCTTGGAGCACCCTGGGATAGTGGAAGGTGTCCCTGCCCAGGGCTCCTGGGCACAGGATGGGCTTTAAGGTCCCTCCAACCCAAACAATTCCTGGGATGTAGGGGTCATCCTTACAAACCATCCCCTGCTCCCTGCATGCTGCCCAGCGTTTATACCTCGGATAACAATTCCCAGATCCCTGGAGGTCACAAACAGCATTAAGAGCTCTGCCCAAAGCCACCACAGGAGGCAAATTGAGCTGAGAGAAAGAGATTGCAAGTGCCCTAATCTTGCTCTGGAGAGCAAAGACTTTGGGAATTATTCCCCATTCTCAGTCCCTGCAGCCATCTGGGCTGCATTTCTCCACTTACTCCGTCAGACATATGCTGCTTTTATCCCTACCCCTGCCAGCTCTCCGCTGTTCCCTGAAAACATGTGCACCCTCCACTCTCTGCTCATTCCCAGCTCGGCTCCAAGCAGAGGCTGCGAGTTCGGCTTCCAGCAAGCGAGCCTGGCCCTCAGAGCTGCTTCCACCCACAGATTTCTCCCTAAAAATCCCTGTTTGCCCAAAACAAGGCAGAGTGAGATGTAATTCCAAGTTGGAGCCCCGCTGCTGCAAAGCGGCATCACTCCTCCGAAGCCAAGAGGATCCTACTGAATCCTGCCAGGAAGGGCTGGGAGGGGAGAACTCCTCCAGCTGGGAAGCCCTGGAGGACCAGAATCTCCAAAAAGAGGTTTTCCCTCAGATCCCACACTGCTCTCCAGCCTGACACCACACAGGCTCTGCTGGACACTGACATATGGGATAACATACAGGATAACATGGAATAAAACATGGGATAACGCACAGAATAACACACAGGGTAACATGGGATAGAACATGGGATAAAACACGGGATAACATGGGATAGCACATGGGATAACACAGGGGATAGCACATGGGATAACACATGGGATAACACACGGGATAGCACATGGGATAACACATGGGATAACACATGGGATAACATGGGATTAAACATGGGATAACACACGGGATAACACATCCAGGCTATCCCAGTCAAGGTGTGGGACCTCACACCACCTTCTCCCACCAGCCCCCTCTTCCCACCTTCCACTTCCAGCTTTCTTCCCTCTAACAAGCGGAACGTCCAAAGGGGACCAGAAGCCAGAACTGCAAGTACCAGGATGGAAAGGGAGAAATGGGAATGTTGCACTGCTCCAGCAACAAAGGCTCCCACCACCTGAACCAACAGGACCTGGACCTCTACAGACGCCCAAGGGCAAGAGAAGGAAATCCAACAGTCTGTCCAAGGGCAGCCGAGCTGTCACTCCAGTGCTGGGTGTGGGAACAGACCCACGAACCGTGAAGCTCTTTCGGAGCTGCTCTTTGGGATCAGGCTGAGCTTCCACCAAGCAGGAAGATTCCAGCCCTGGCTCTCTCCCCACTGGAGATGACTTCCTTTCCCTCAGCAGGACCCTGCTCCCCACAGCCCCCAGCAAAGCCCATCTTCACCTTCACATCCACTTTGGCTGCACCTTCCTCTTCCACGAGGCTCTGGCCACGAGCGCCCTTCCTGCAGGAAGAGCCTCTCCCGGCCCACAGCAGGGCAAGGAGGGAATTACATTTCATTACACGCACGGTCCAGGGGCTTAAGTGTCAGGCCAAGCATTACCAGATGTGCAGGGCTCTCCCTCAAAGCCATCCCCAGGCTTCAAGGCCTCCTTGGATATTTAATCTGTTGGTATCTGGGGTGTGAGGGTCAGGGATGGGGTTTCCATGCAGATGCTACAAATCTTCTCTACTTTTACCATCACCTTTTAATAACACCGTAAATCACCAGGCACTTCTCAGGTGACCCAGTAATTGCCCATTTGTGTCTCTGAGCAAAACTCAGCCAGATTCTTCCTCCTCTCTGCAGCGAAGGAGCCCTGCTGGGAGCAAACTCTGGGGGGCCGCGTGCCCATTCTCTCCTCCAGCAAAGTCATCTCCTGGCATCTGTGCTTCAGCTGCAGCGTGGCAGCACGAGGAGAGGGCGAGGAACTGATACAGGAAGATTAAAAAAAGGTTGGATGGGTCTGTTCCTAATGTGAGCCTTGCTGCTCGCAGCCTTTGATTGCTGCACAAATAAAAGATGGAAATTCACTGGAGGCAAAGGAATTAATTAACGGGAGAAGAAAGGAGCATCAGTCTGTTGGAGGCCTGGCATCAATTCCGAGCCGAGTTTTGAAGTGGCAACAGTTTTCCTTGTTCTTTTAAGTTGTTCTTCTCCGTCCTGCACGGTGACTGGGGGAGCTGACAGCACATGTGGAGTCTCATTCTGATCATCCTGGGATGAGGTGACCCTGCTGGCACAGGACAAACCTGCCTGGATGTGGGGGCACCCCCAGCCGCTGCTCCAGCACCTTCCACGTCCTGCTGCTCCCAGCTGCTTTCATCTGATCTGCTGAGATCCTCAAACCACGTGGAGCCACCATCCTTCACCAGGCTGCCGGCATGGTTTGGAGGCTTTTATGGCCTGGGAGATGGTTTGGGAGATGTTTACATCTCCAAGTGGTTTCATAACCTCTGCCACTGAGGTTTTGCTGCAGGTGAGAAGAACATGAACCACCTCCAGCCCAATTCCAGTTCAAACTGGGATTCTGTTCAAACACAGCTGTGCACGTTCACATGGGCCATGGTTCTCCTGGCTCCTGGGACTGTTTTCTTGCCTTCAGGACATGCTGGCTTCAAGCAAGAACTGAAGCTCTCCCTGTGCCAAGGCTCCATGACTCCAAAATCATCGAATCTCTGGGGATTCCTAATAAAATCAGAAGAGTTCCCACCCCATCCTCCACCCGGGTCGTGCTTTAATTTACGTTCAGCTGCATGCAAAGAGCAGGATCTGTCCCCAAGAGCTTCCCAGCTGAGCTCAGGGGGTCTCACAGCCTGATTTCTTTCCAAAGAGCACTGCTCACCCCTGCTCTGTATCCATCAACTCAGCTCCAACCTCACCCAGCAGAAGTGGGGGTTTGGGGGCTGTTTTGGGGTCAGAGCTCGGTACATCACACACACACAGATGAGGGTGGAAGTCATCAGCCCTTGGTGTCATGAAACCAGAAACCCCAAACAACCAGGTGTGCGTTGACACTTCCAGCAGCTTGTTGGGCTGTGACGCTGACATGAGGCTCACACAGCTGGACACAGCTGGAGTTAGATGGTCACTAAGCCTTTAAGCCTTTATTTAAAGACATTTTTCCTAGAAAAAAAATGTTTAGAAAAGGTCTTGCACCACCAGAGTGATTAATGCTGAAAGAAATCTCCCCTTCACAGTTCCTTTTCAGTAATTCCAGGTTTATGAGCCTTTAACATGACAGAGGCCTGGGTGTGATCCCTGCTCAGCCCCGTGGTTGCAGGACACCCTCACACGCTTCCTGATACTCCTCAAAGCAGGGAAATATGAATTTTTAATATTCACACCAAGATCAGAACTGAGCAAGGCTGTCCCTCATTATCTGCCTTGTAACAAGACAGGGATCAAACGGAGTGAGGACACAGTGGCTGAGAGACACCGGCCCCACACATCCCTTCTGATGACACAGCGGGTAATTAACTGGCATGTCACACTCAGGCTAACGAGGGTGACCTGCTGGGGCCACACCAGGCTCCCAGCCCTATTCCCTGCCTGGGGCTGGGGGCTCTGAGGCCACCTCTGCTCACCTCTGGGCTGGACTCATCACGAGGGATGAGCTGGATCAATGGATCCCTCCCAACTTGCGATATTCTGTGACTCTGTGAGCTCCGAGCTCAGCACAGGCAATGTCCCCTCTGCCATCACAGCCCAGGGGCCGGGAGAGGTTGGGGTCATTGTCCCTGGTGGCTCCCTAAACCAGCCCAGGGATCTGGGGGGGCTGGGGACACCTTCATCACTGACTGGGAAGAAGCGAGGGATGTGACACAAATGCCTGGAGAGACACAACCACAGCCCTGGGGGACACGAGTGACCTGGAGCCATCTGCCAGGGGTGACACCAGGGTAGAACTGAGACAGAGGCGGAGCCCACCGTGCTTCCATCCATCCCACGCCACCCAAAACGAGCTCTGAGCTCCAGCGGACACAGAGCCTGTCCGTCCTCCCTGCAAACCTCCCCGTTCACACCAGCTCCAAATAAACACCAAAGCATCAGTTCAGCCATAGGCGCCAGCCAGAGGCAGCCAGGATTCCAGGAAAACAGGGAAGGTCAGGGCAGGACAGTGCCAGATCACAGCAGGTTAAATCCCAGTCCTGCACAGGGTTCCTTCCATGGATCAGGGCGCTGGGATGCTCCCAGCCCCTCGTGTCCCACCCGGATGCCGCTCCAGCGGCAGCACACGGAGCAGGATCGGCCCTTGGGGACGCCTCTGTCCCTTGTCCTGCTGGCAGCAGCCCAGCCCTGCCCGACGGCTCCTTTGTGCAGGAGAGGCGAGGCGGCGGCCCGGCCCGCGCGGGTGGCGGGGAGCGGATGCAGGTTGTCACGCTCGGGGCTCCGACACCGCGGGGGGACGTTCCGCCCGTCCCTCCCCCCAAAACCGGCTTTTCATGCAGACAAATGATGCCTTCCCTCAACAAAACCTAAATTCTCAGCTGAAAGTACTTGGCAGCGGCCCCTCGAAATTTTTCTCAGGCTTGTGTGGCTTCGGAAGATGACTTTGGGAACCAGAAAAGCGCCAGAGGAAGCGGCCGATGGCTCTTGGGGAAGAATAAACCCCCCGTCCCTCCGGCTGCGCGTCCCGCCGGGCTGGCGCTCCCGGGGATGGAGCGGCTGGGCAGCTCCGAGGGGCTGGGAGGAGCCAGCGGCAGCCCTGGAGAGGCTCCGGCACGCCGGGGACCGCAGGGACATCAGTGTCCCCCCTCCCCAGCTCCAGGTATTGACAGCAGCAGCGATGAGCGATCGTGCTGACAAGCACCTGATCAATGGCACTTATCGAGCCCCTCCGCACTGCCGGTAATTGGAGGATTTCTTTCGCTTCCACTTTATCGACATTTCCTCCCTGGTAGGGTGTCCGTGGAGGCGGGGGGGTTGTCACTTGGAATTACCGGGGAGCTCGGCGGCACAGGCGGGATGGGGACAGCAGGATGGGGGAGCTGGCAGGTGGAGACAGGGAAAACATTTGGGCACGATCAGCACTGACAGGAGCATCCAGAGAGGGTGAAATAAAACAAAATAAAATTAAACAATCTGATGTAGGGCTGTGGAGATGGAAGCATTTTGAGATCCTGCCCTGATGGGGGCTTGATTTCACCCACCGAAGGAATTATGCAATTGTGGAATCATGGTTGGAAAAGCCCTCTAAAATCATCCAGTCCAACAACCCATGTCCCCAAGTGCTACATCCACACAGCTTTGCAATCCTTCCAGGGATGGTGAATTCCCCACTGCCCTGGGCAGCTGTGCCAAGGCTGGACAATCCTTTCGGGGAAGAAATTCTCCCAGTATCCAACCTGAACCTCCCCTGGCACAGCCTGAGGCCGTTCCCTCTCCTCCTGTCCCTGTTCCCTGGGAGCAGAGCCCGAACCCCCCGGCTGCCCTCTCCTGTCAGGGAGTTGTGCAGAGCCACAAGGTCCCCCCTGAGCCTCCTTTTCTCCAGGCTGAGCCCCTTTCCCAGCTCCCTCAGCCACTCCTGGTGCTCCAGTCCCTTCCCCAGTCCCGTTCCCTTCCCTGGACACTCCATGTCCTTCCTGCCATGAAGAGCCCAAAACTGAACCCAGACCTGAGCCGAGTCCTCCTGCACCCCCAGCGGGTCCCTCCTGCCCTGGGTTGGGGGCTGCCGTGGGGAGCAGAGGGGCGCCGGGAGCAGCTCCCACCAGCCCTGGGGTTTGGGATGCCGCGGCTCTGGAGCAGCTGGGAAGTTGCACAAGGCAGGAGGCCCCAGCAGCCCCCACAGAGCAGCGCCGGGATGTGGCCTCTGGGGACGGGATCTGTCACTTTCCTTGGCCCTTCCCATCAATCACCGGCTCGTCCTTTTATTTATTTATTTATTATTTGCACAACACGGCTGCAAATTCCCAGCTGAATCAGCCTGAATGTGTGGACAGGGCAGGGGAGGAGATGCCGATTCTTCATTCCAGCTACAGAAAGCCCTTCAGGTGTGCCCAGGTCCAGGTGTGCCCAGGGCCATGGCCACGCACACACAGTTCAGGGGCTAAGTGATAAATCAATAGCAAAGCGGTCAGTCAGCCTTTCCCTGCCCAAGGACGTTAACAAGGTCACATCCTTATTCTCTCCACATTAATGAGTGGAGATTCCTAATAAGACCTCAGTGACAAGTGACTATATTAATGTAATTCTCTCCTGCTCCTGATCAATTTTGTGTGTTAAGATGCAGAGCAGCCCCGGTGGCTTGGGATGCTCCTACCACCCCCTCACTGTGGAACTGCTGACTGGGAGAGAGGAGTTTATTCCCCTCGTGGCCCTGCCTGTTGTGGGGTTTCCTTGATGGAGCACACCTAAATCCCTCCCAGGAGGAGCCCAGCAGCTCATTCCAGTCCCAAAGTGCTGCTGTTTTCCCAGGCTGCCTAAAACATTCCATGCTGCTACTTTAACAGCCCAGATAGTGAATGTTTTCTGAATTGAAGCCATTCCCCCCCATATTTCAGTCTGGGACCAGCACTGCTGGTGCTCCAGGTCAGGGCCATCCATGTCACCAGCAGCACGTGGCGGGACAGGGTTGCTCTTTTTGGTCCATGGCCCTGGACCATCTCAGCCATGCAAACCCTGGCTCATCCCCGCTCTCCACAAGCCCTGAAATCACACGGATCTGGATACTGACCCCCGAGCCCTGGGGTGACCTGCAGGATCCCACTCAGGGGGCACAGCTGCCTCTGTGCCCTGGTCACTGTCCCAGTGCCCTGCCTGCCACATCCACCTTTGCATTTCAAACGAGTCTTCAGCTCGAGAGTGACTCACTTAAGGGATGCATGAATAATTTTGAAGATTCCTGTGATCTCCGAGCTGTCTCTGAGCAGAAGGAAAAGGAGGTGAAATCCAAGGAGCCGCTGTGAATTTTCCACCCAGGACAATCACCATGAAAGGTGAGTGTGTAAAATCTCACCAGCACAGCTGAGCTGAGCCCTCAGCCCTGCCACGGAGAATGCTCAGGGCTGCAACCACCACGTGTTCGGAGAATGCTCAGGGCTGCAACCACCACGTGTTCGTCATGGTGTGATTGGGGGGTTGGGGCTGTGCTTCACATGGGGTGAATTTGGGGAGGTCCTGGCACAGGTGCCCAGAGAAGCTGGGGCTGCCCCTGCATCCCTGGCAGTGTCCAAGGCCAGGTTGGACAGGGCTTGGAGCAACCTGGGATAGTGGAAGGTGTCCCTGCCCATGGCAGGGGTGGAATGAATCTTTGAGGTCACTTCCAACACAGATCGTTCCATGAATTCCCAGAGCCTGTGCATCCTCTCACAATGAAAGGCTCAAACCACTGCCCTGATGTGCCCAGCACAGACCAGCCTTGGCTGCCTCCACCCCCCAGACCAGGCTCCCAAACAAGTCCACAGAAGCCTCTCAGAACACCCCTGTGCTCCTCACTCTAATATTTTGGCCATCCCAAGAGCTGGGATGTGGGGAGGGAGCTGCCAGGCTCAGGTCCTACCCTGCTGCTGGAGCCCTGTCCTGCAGACATGGAGCATCCCTCCATCCCTCCCTCCGACACTCCCAGCTCCCTAAGCAGGAGGATTTCCACAGCCCTTTGAAAAGCCATTTAGAGCTAAGTCTTGGTATTAAACCTGGCCTTTCCTTGGGCAGGTTTTCAATCTCTGCCCGAGCCTGTTGCAGCAGAAAGTTTTTGAAAAGGTCAGGAGGAAGCTTTTAAGCATCTTTGCCAATTAAGTGCTGTAACTCCCTCCCCGCCGCCGGAGCTGCCCATCTCCATCCCAGGGGAAGGTAATTACTGTTTTATAAATAAGCTTTGAACTCTCTTAAGTAATTGTCTCTCCTTGCATGAAAGCGCCCTCTAAATCCACCGGCCTTTTCCACCTTCTGTCACGATCTAAAAATAATCGAGGAGAAAAACCCCGCATAATACCTTTAAGGAGAAACTCCTAAACTTTCCTTTACACTGCAATGATTATTTCTCCAAGCTTTCAATAGTTCCCCTAACAGAAGCCTTGTGGCTTTCCTGGCTCTTTGCGAATTTTTTTGGCAGTATTTGACATATTTTCAAAACTTCTCTGGAGTTACATGGATTAAAACACCCCCACATTTCAGTATTTCAATTTCTAGCCCCTGAGGTTACAACAGAGAGCACAAGAGAAAGGACAGGAATGAAGAAGCCTTTTCCAAAGGTATTCATTCCCATCATATTAATTTTTCTAACCAGCCCCGTGATTTCTGGGTGTATTTAAGCAGTCTGGGATAGCAGCACTGGCAGATCTGAAATCCTTCAGGAACTCAGGTTACTCCTGCACAACCCGTGCCCAGCCCGGGTGTAATCCCCTCATTTATTTAACAGAGACAGAGACAGGGAAAGCATTCCTCAGACGGGAAGAGCACAGCTCCTTCCACCCTGCAAATCGCAGCTTTTATCCCCAAAATCCCGGCCGACATTAACACGCAGCTCCAATCACTCGAGCCTGACACTATATGAGCAACAGCACAAGGAACAACCCGACTTCATTTTGCCTGGAGGCTGAGCCAGGCTCAAATTGGGGCTCCCAAACCTGCTTGGATCAGCAAGAAGCATTTCATGGGATTGGGAAGAAAAGCCGGAAATAAGGAAATAACAGCGTGAAAGTGGGGGGCAGGAGGGTTGAGTTGTGCTCCTCACCCCATCACTGACCCCCCAAAACAGGACAGGCACAGCCCCTCTCTCTCCCGGCCCGCAGCGATCCCTGTCTGGGAGCCCTTTAAATGGTTTCAAATGTTAATTCCTCATCGTGGCAGTAAAAGCTATTTTTAATCCCACGTGAAAGCAGTTTGCAGAAACCCAAACTTTGCACGTATTATGGATTGCTTCCCAAGCCCGGGCAGCGCTCGATGTGTGTTAGGGAGCAGAAAACAGGGGCATATCATCAGGGAGACCCACCCGGCTGCCACGGGGGCACCCAGCGCTTAAGCCTGGTCCTAAGTGTACGGCTGGGGCTAAAACACTGCATAAAAGCCGATCCAAAACACTACGCCCTAAGTGAAAGCTTTAATGTATTTTATTCTTAGTTAAAATCAGCTTTCTCTCAGGTTTCCCGCATGTTTTCTTTGTACTTGAGGTTTCATTTCCCAAACACGGGGGATCCGGGAAGCTGAGACAGAAAGGTCTCACTCGTGAATGGAAGTGAAAAAAGAGGCGAGATTGCAAAGTAATAAAGGCGAGAAGCGGCAGGGCTGAGTGTCTGCAAATGCCCCGGGAAAACAAGGGCCGCTCTGAGCAACCAGAGCGCTGAAACCGAGTCCATCAGGAGGAGAGATTAGCGGTGCCAATGAATAAAGATAATGTCCCGGAGCAGGTCTCCGTGCATCGCCATCTGACTCCGGCCAGATTCCTTTGTCTTTTCCCACCTATGCGCTTCTCAAGCGCGCCTGTGAGAAGCTCGCCCTGGAAGGGGACACAAGAGCGGTGCCAAAACGCAGCCTGGTGGCTCCAGAGGAGCTGGTTTTGTTCAGCAGCTCGCGCTATAGAGTGTCTTGATCTGTCTGTACAATCACAACTCACACAAAAACCCCTCAAGGCACCTACTTAGCTCTACTTTTCAACTGCCAATAACACTCCCGGCAAAAGTCAAAAGAGCAGCGCCGGAGCCGCGTCCTTCCCCTGTCGCTCAAAGGCGTCGGGGTTGCGAGGTTCCGAGATAACAAAGTCTGGCTCAAGAAATCCTGGATGCCTTTCAAGAGTGTTATTAGCTCCTATGAATGGGGTTGGGGAAGGGGAGGGGGGAAAACCCACGTCCCAGGGAGCGACTCTCTGCTCCCCGTCCACCTTCCCAGAGATGCTCCCGAGCTGGGACACCCCAGCAGAAGCACAGAGGGATGAGGAACCCCACAGAAAGTTCCTCCCCCTGTCATGCCAACTTTCATGTTCTGCATTGGATGGGATGGGAAAATGACTATGAAAAGTTAAATTTGGCCTCCGAGAGTCTCGGAGCTCTGGGAAGGCTCTGCAGGGCCAGAGGATGCTCGGGGGGGGGATTCCAGCTCCTCGTGTCCCTCCGGCTGCAGGGCTCCAGCTTGGCCACTCACTAGACATCCCATAGTACTTTTTAGTACTTCTGGTCCAAACTGTAAGAAATTAGGGAATTCTTTACAGTTCCTCCAAATCCAGGGTGTGCAGCTTCCAGAGCGCAATCCCAACAGACACGCGGGGTCGAGGGAGTCTTGGCCCACCACCATTCCTGCCTAAGTGTTCCTTTGGCTCTTGGAAAAAGCAGGAACACAAGATGGAAAAGAGGGACTGGGATCACAGATCACGCAAGGAAACAGGAAACAGAGGAAAAGCGTCACACTGAGCTGATGTTGCCACAAAGTTTTGGCAGATGGGGATGAGGAGACTCTTCTTCAGATGAGCTGCGCCAGGCTCAGAGCTCTCCACATGAATTCCCTCAAAGCTGAATTCCCTCAAACTCCATTTCATACAAACCAGGCCCCTCTCCCAGCACTGCCGTGCTCCCCAAAGCTGCTGTGCCCCCATTTCTCCAGCCCCATTCCCCACAGCTCCAGAATCCCCGAGACTGTGCCAAACTCCAGTGTGAGGCAGACGGCACGGCCGGAACGTCTGCGTGGGAACCAAACCAGCTCTGGCATCCGAAAAGGGAACAATCCCATGCAAAGAGTCTGCTACGCCCCCAAACTGTCCCCAGTGGAGCAGAGCAGTGACACTGCAGAGCCCCAGCCCCACCATACAAGGTGTGAAAATGTCCTAAATGTCACTTGTGAGCCCAAACCTGCTCCCCTCACACCGAGGGGGTTCCAGCCCTTGAACCCCTTCACCCCACAGCGACTCGGCCCACAAATGTTGTTTTCCTCAATCCCCACAGGCACCCACAGCATCACAGCTGCTCCAAGTTTTGCAATGGATTTCTGAATATCACCCCAAATGTCTCGGATCCAATTCAGTTTTTAACATTTGTCCTCACCTACATTCCCACAAAACAGACACAGACAGTCCCAGGCTCCCAAAGAGGCCTCCCCACACCCCAAACTGGCACCAGCATTGCCTCTTCTTTTTACTTAAGTTTTCTTCAAGCAGCACTGAATGCCAAAAAAATTAAAATCATGTTTTTCTTGAAGAGAAAACATCCCATCATGCTTGGATTAGCCATTAAGTCATTTATGCTGCAGCCTAGAAAAGGTGTTTAATCTTCTTAGAATTAGCTAAAGCTGTAGTAACTCAAGGAATTCTGTAGGAGATGCTTTTGCAGAACATTTTCTTTTCACTACTACTCCAAAAAATAGGAGCTTTGGGCTATTTCAAATTTAAATTAAATAAAACAATCCAGTAAGAATGGATTATTTCAGTCAGTAACTTATAACAAACTACTCATCACCCATGAGGAGATGCTCTTGCCAGAGCAGGGAAATCACTGTGGGACTGAGCTACTAAAAAGGAATGAAATAATTCTGGAGTGATATTTCCAAGAGAATTTTTTTTTCCACATTTACTCAAGACAAGCAACAACCTACAGGTGCCTTCGGGCCAAATATCTTGGCGTGAGAAGCGGTTGGTGTAATTTTGGTTTCCTAGCAAGTTCAAATATTTTAAAAATGTTTACACCACTTTTGAGATATCCATTGGAAAAACCTGAATTTCTGTCCAATTTCTGTCCAATTTCTCTTTCCCTCCCCTCCAGCACATCCCAGCTTTAAACATTTAGCTCTGTCTGGCTTTCCCGGGGATAAAATCCCTCGGTACTGCAAGGTCTTGTGAGAAGACAAAACAAGAGGCAGAGAGGAGAGGAAGCGAAGGGAAATAGTTGTGTGTGTGTGTGATTAAAACCACACTTACTCTACGCAGAGTTAAAGCAAAACATCTCCTGATTTCTGCCTCGCCCCAAAGGATGCAGCTTCTCCCCAGCCCAGCGGCCGCTTCCCCACGCCGAACACCTTCCCCGCTCCATTTCTCCAAATTTACCACAACCATATGCGGGATCGTCTCGAAACTGGTGCCAGGCCAGGCTCCCTGCAAGCACTTACAGCACTAAAAACTCGCAACAGAGCCATCCAAACTAAGATTTATTTCTCCTTCTCTCTGCGGTCCGTCCTGCGAGCGCCTCGCTGGGCTCCGCCGAGCGATATGAAAGCGTTCGATCTTCCCGGCTTTAATTATGTGCTCGCAGTCATTAAACTCCCATTCTGCCAAGTGAGAGCCATCTCGCAGTCCTCACCCCAAAAAGATTAGTGATCATCATTATTGTTCCTCGAGCAGCGCGGACCCAAACGGAGCTGAGGAATGAGCTCATAAATCACGGGGATATTAATGCAGCCATAAAAATAAGCGCCGCTGCTTACTGGGTTTTGAAGGTGTGTTAAGTCATAACTTTACAGCCCAGATGTGGGCTCAGAGAGCTGAAACTCTGCGGGTAAAATTACCACTAAAATTACTCTTTCCATTAAACACGCTGATTTTTCACAGGTTGTTACTTTGGCGAGGATTGGGAAGCTGCAACCTCCCCCGAAACATTGAGGGCATGTAAGAAATCCGGTATTCCCGCGGGGCTCGGGGAGAAGGGGATGGAGAGGCAGGAAGGACAGGGAGAGCTACTCCTTTTATTATTTTCAGATGTTTCCCCGAGAACACCACGGCGCTTTTATACATCGACACATTTGGATTCCCTTCAAAATAACGGAGCAGATTCCATCCCCGGCTTCAAGGGACTTATCGCTCCCGACTCCGCTTGGCCCGGCCGCTCCGGAGCTGGCCAGGAGACGGGAGTTTAATACACTCCACATGCACAGTAGCTGCTCTTCCGAATGCTTTATCGCCTGAAGAGTTCAATTCCATCGAAACCCTCAAAAAACAAACTTCCTTGGATCACTCCAGCTCTGCCCTTCTCCACAAACCCACCAAGGATCCCACTGATTCACCCCTCGCTCGCTCCCTATTCCAAGCACAGCCAGGATCAAGCCCGAGGTCCTCGCTCCCTTTATTTTTATAAACCACGTGAATAAAACAATTCCTAAAGGAACCCGCTGGGGAAACGGGGTGACGGCTGAGGATAAAGTGCTAAAGGTTAAAATCGCAAAGTCTGGGGAGTTAAACGAGCACATTTTTGCTACCGGTTTCATCCCTGACGGGGTGGGATGCGGGATGGGAGACGCGGGGACAGGGAGGAAAACGGCGACACGGGGACAAGGGGGACACTGAGACCGCTTTTCACTGTCGCAGCGCTCCCGACTACAGCAGCAGCCCCGCAAAAGCAGCCGCCAGCCCCTTCCCCAGGCCAGACGAGGGTCGGAGCTGCCGCCCCCCTCTCGTCCCACCCGGGACCTGCACTCTCCCCCTCCTCCCTTTCCCTCGGACCCCTTTTCTCTCCCGGGACCCGGCGCGCCCTCACCCGCCTGTTGCAGAGCCGCCGCATCCCGGCCCGGGAGGCAATTAACGCAGCTCTGCGCTAATTACCGACCCCGACCCCGCCGCCGCCGCCGCCCCCTTACCTGTACCAGCGCAGCCCCTTCTCGTAGCACCTGTCGAAGAAGTGGGGTTCAGCGCCCACCGCCCGCACCCCGGGGTGCGCCCGCAGGAACTCGAGCAGCGCCCGCGTCCCGCCCTTCTTCACGCCCACGATGATGGCCTGGGGGAAGCGGCGGCTGCCGCCCCCCGCGCCCCCCGCCGCCCCCGGCCCCGCGGGCAGCGCGGCGGGCGGCGGCCGGGGGG
>NW_024581129.1:7143630-7226017 GCF_017639235.1 Corvus kubaryi
CGGGGAGGGGGCGCGGCGCGGCGCACGCGGGGGGCACCGCCGGGATCCCCGCAGGGACAGGGGCCCCCCACGCGTGGGTGTCACCCGGACGGAGCAGCCCCCGCCGAGGGCAGCACTCCTGGCCCTGCCTGGCAGGAGGGCACGTTTTCCCACATTTCCCTGTTTTCCCACGTTTTCCCTGTATTTCCCCCCCCCCCCCCCCCCCATTTCCGCTTGTTTTTCCATGTTACTGCACATTTCCCCATGATATTCCATCTTTTTACTTTTTCCCACGTTTCCCCCTATTTTCCCACATTTCCCCCTATTTTCCCACGTTTCCCCATGTTTTTCCCACATTCCCCCTTGTTTTTCCCTCGTTTTTCCATATTTTTACCACACTTGCCCACATTTCACTATGTTTTCAGGTCTTCCCATGATTTCCCACATTTCTCTGTACTTCACCACATTTGCCTATCAATATTTCTTTCATTTATTCCCTCCTCTTCTCATCATTCCTGGGGCTCCAGTGGGTGTTTTTGGATAGGGTCCCACCAGGGAGGCTCCGGCAGCAGTGCAGGATGCCAGGTAGGCACCAGGCTGGTGTCTTAATTAACCTATTCATGTAATTAACTCTTTTTATAATTAGATCCCCCAAGTCTCCCAAGAGCTGGAGTGTGGCGGGGAGGGGGATCCACGGCCTGGGATGGAGAAGGTGGAGCAGAGCTGGATTGGGGGTCAGTGACGATTCTGTAGGGCCACTGTGGCATCAATGGGGACTTGTATGGTGGCAGCACTGCAGGTGACAAACCTGCAGGTGACACAGGGACACGGCTGTGGGGTGACAAACCTACAGGGATACAGGGACAGTGCTATAGGGTGACAAACTGCAGGGTGACGTGGGGACACAGCTGTGGGGTACCAAACCTGCAGGGGACACGGGGACAGGGCTGCAGGTGACAAACCTACAAGGGGACACAGGGACAGGGCTGCAGGTGACAAACCTGCAGGGATACAGGGACAGTGCTATAGGGTGACAAACCTGCAGGGTGACACGAGGACAGCGCTGCAGGGTGATACAGCTTCAGGGTGACCAACCTGCAGGGTGACATGGGGACAGGGCTGTGGCATGGCACAGTGACAGGATGACAGGGCTGCAAGGGGACAGTGTGATACAGCTGCAGGCTGATACGGTTGCAGAGCTGCAGGGTGACAGTGACAGGACTGCAGGGTGACAGGGTGACATGGTCACAGGGCTGCAGGGTGATGCAGTTGCAGGGTGACAGGGCTGCAGGGTGACAGGGCTGCAGGGTGACACGGTGACAAGGCTGCCTGGCTGCGGGGCCAGGGCTTTGTGCCCTCTCGTGGCTGGCGCTCGCCGGCTGCTCAACGCCCGCTTGTCCCGCACCGGGAGCTTTCCAGCGGGAGGGAACAAGCGGAGATCCCTCCCAGCTCCCAGGGTGAAGTTCCCCAGGGAAAGCCGGGCAGGAGCGATGACACCGAGGAAGCGGAGTTGTTATCAGAGCAGTTTGATAAACACACACGCATCCAAACCGTGGCACTTGCCAGCTCGTGTTGGGTTTACGTCAGCGATTGGAAACAGGAGCTGTTCCACGCCAGGCGGGAGCGGCTCCAGCTCCCTGTTTGGGTTGGGAGGGGGAATGTTGCTGTTGGAAAATGCCAATTTGTCAAAATGGAAACGTTTGGCAAGAACAGATCCATTCTGACAAACTTCTGTCCAAACACAGCCAGGGAGACTCTGGGAAGGCGGGAGGGGGGAGCACAGGGCACTCACCCTCCTCACCCTCGGCGTGGGGGGCTGACAGGGCTGGTGCCACGGGGCCTCTTGGCACTGCCAGCTCCCCACAGTGCAGTCAGAGGCTTCCTTTCTCACCTTCAAAATTTGGGAAAAAGGCTTAAAACATGAGTTTGCAGCTGGGGCCAGGCGCCGAGGGCTTGGGATGTGCCCAAGGTCACCTCAGCCCCGTGTCTGGAAGAGCTGGGGGGCCCTGCAGGAGGGTCCCTGGATTCACCCCAGACCCCACCAGACAGGCAGCTCAGGCAATTAAGGACAAGCAGCTCATGTGCAAGTTTATAGCAAAATCAGAGCATTTTGGTTGGAATAAATGGGTTCTGCAATGTTATCCCGGTGCTTGGTATCCTTGGCTGGCAGTGGCTGCCCAGGGGTGGCTGTGCCAGGGCCTCACCACCCTCGATTGTCTCCGCTGAAGCACAACAAGGGTTGTTCTTCCCTCCCTGGGTCCTGACAGGAGTGAGCAGTCCTTGGGAATCCCCATGGCTGGACTGGTGGCTCCAGAGGGGGAGCTGTGGAGGGAGATGCTCCATGGAGGAGCTGGCGCGTGGCCAAATCCTGGTCAGAGCAGTGGCATCAGCTCTTCCCATCATGGGCTGAGCTGGTCCCAAAGCAGGGGCAGGTCCAGCCTGATCCAGGACAGATGACAAATTCCACCAGAGGCCAAATGCAGCAACATCAGCACAGCACCATTTGAGCTCTGTGCTCCCCTTGGCCACCCTGTCCCCCATCCCAAAACCAGCAAGATGGCACCGCTGCTGCCCCACTGGCCCCCCCAGCACCGTGACCCTCCTCCAGCCCCCCTCTGCCCACTGCCACAGGCAGGCGGGAGCCGCAGCGTGGCTGCTCTGGGATTTCTGGGATTTCCCCGAGTTTGTTATTACAAAGAAAGAAAGAAAAGAGCTCAGGGGATCAGCAGGGATGAAAAATGCTTTGGAAACACGGGGGATCATTTAGCAGGTCACCTCCATGGCGCAGTTTGCCAGGCTGATAAAGGCGAGCAAACTTATTAAAGGCGCGCACAGCTTGATTCGAAACGGCTGCTCCCAAACAGCCAATTACTGCGGCCGTCCCAATCCAATTAGGGAGGCTGTTTCCCTGATTGCAGCCGAGTGTTGGACAAATACAGCACAACTGCTCAGGTTCAAAGAGCAGCCCATAAAAGGCAGCTCAGGGCAAGGCGAGGAAGGGAGGCAAACTTCATCCCAAGGGATGCAGGATGCCCCAGCCTCAGGCACGGTGACACTCGCTGGAAAAGCAGCGCTGTGACTGTCCCTAAAGCAGCACAGCCCCACCAGGCCGTGAGATGGGGTCACTCTCCACTGGGGTCCCCACCATGAGTATCCATGGGGTCATCCAGACAGGGATATCACCAGGAGCTTCGGCCACCCTGCTCTAGTCCCATCTGGGGTCTCGGCAAAGGCCTTTCCCCAGGGACCTGGCAAGATTTGAGGTTTATCCACTGGGTTTTGGGGAAAAAACCCATCATCAGTGTCACATTGCAGGAGGATTTCTCCTGGTCCTGCAGTGGGGAAAGGCAGGATGTAGAGGGAGAAACCCAGGTGGGGCCATCAGAGCTTGCCAGAGAACACCACAGAATCAGGATGTGAGCAAGGAGGAGGAATGGATCACATCTCCTGATTCGGATCATGAGTGCAGCACATGGAGCTGATCCCCTCCACACCCAGTTCCCCCTCACCTGGAGCGAAGGAGACACCAAAAACTCATCACCAAGGATTAAAAACCAAGCCCCATCCCCATCCTCACTCCAAGAGGCTGAGCTGGGCTGGGGGGGCCAGGGCTGAGCCACAGCTCCAGCAGCACCACAGCCATCCCAAGGCTCACCGCAACCGCTCCAACGGGTTCGCTCCAGAATCCTGGCACGCGGCCACCGCTGGGGTGGAGCCCAGCCCCTGTTATTAAAATGTGTGACAGCAGCTCAAGATGGAAAGTGAAGTTGTACATTCTCCATCTGAAACTCCGGGAGGAATTTCAAGCAGGGGAATGCAATTTCCAGCCTGGAGGAGAGCCAGCAGCGCCAGGGCGAGATTTTTCTTAATATGGTTTTGCAAAACTCAAACACAGAAAATTGCCCGTAGCTGCAGCGATTCCGGGGAGCTGCACACAGCCCTGTTCCCAGAGGGGGAGAGGGGTTTGCGCAACAAAAACACCCCCCAACTCCAGCAAGCTGCTGTTCCTGTCCCCAGCAGCGCCTTTGGTCACCTCAGCTCCCTGCACCAGCCCCGTCTCCGCTGGGATTTGGGGGCTGAGCCACGTGGAGCCTGCGTGGACAGAACAAACCCATTCTTCTGGCTCGGGAAGGCAGCAGCATCCCAGGAGGGAGGGTTCTGCCAGGGGGACCTCCATCAGCCCAAAAAGGATGTGGGTGCACCAGCTCTGTGTTATTCTCCTGATGGCACTTTGGGACAGTGACCTGCAGGACCATGGGACCCCCGGTCACCCTCTGGCTCCAGCAGCTGTGGCTGGCTCCCATCCAGCTGGAGTCACAAAAGGAGCCTCCCCCCATTTCTGCTTTTGATTTAAATAATCCCAATAAGGGGATAAAGCAGCCAAAAACCCACTGGTTTGGGTTTTTTAAAGCTTCAATTTAAAAAATAACATACATTAAATGTGCAATTTTTATCGGGGCAGGCAGAGCCACAGAGCTCGGAGCAAACCCCATCCCTGGGACTGACATTGTCCCAGCCCTGCCCTGAGCCCAGTCCCCTCCTCATTTCCCATCTTACACAAACTGGGAGCAGTTATTCCCTCAATGGTGCCCTCATGGGTGGGGACACAGATTTCACATTATCCTGGGAGTGAAAAAATTACAGGGATGGGAGGAGGCACAAAAGTGACTTTTTTGTGTTTAATTTGTTGTAACCCAGTGACTGGGTACACAGGTCTGTGGAAGCAGAGGGATTTCTTTATCCTGGCTGGATGTGTGGAGCAGCAAGGACATTTCCAGTGGAGAAAGTCCCCTTTGGAAGGAGCCAGGCAATGCCACACAGTGGGATCAGTGTTGGCAGTGGGAGATGGGTGCAGCCAAAGGTGATGGCCTGGAGCCTGTCCAGCTGCAGACCACAGCTGGATTGGGAGTTCTAGAGTGGTTCTAATGCCCTGGTGGATGTTACAGCCCCAAAATCCCACGGATGAAGTGGGATCAGTGCCTGTGGAATTACTGGAGCCACCTCTGTCTTTCCTGGGCAGGGAATGAATAAGGTCTCACCACCATCAGCCTCTCCAACACCTCTCACATCCTGCAGTTATTGCTGCACCTCTGCTCATCCCTCTGCACCAGGAGCCTCAGCTGACCAGCCAGGGGTGTCCTGACAGCTCTGTACCTGCTCTTTACCAGCTCAGTAACTCCTGGAACCATAATGACACATTCATTGCTGATCTCATTTAGAGTTAATTACATGGCAAACAGACATCTCCCTAATGAGCTTGGAAGCATCCCAATAACGGCTGGAGCAGCCTGTCAATATGCATGGGAGTGCAGGAATTCCTCCTGCTGGTGTTCCAACACCTGGTGCTCACATGAAGGGCTAAATCAATAATGTCATTTGGGGTGGGGGAATGAGGCACCAGCTCAGCTCCGAAGGAGGAGGGGAACATCAGGGAACCTCTCCTGGCCACAGCAGGTGAGATCCAAGGCCGGGCTGGACAGGGCTTGGAGCACCCTGGCATAGTGGAAGGTGTCCCTGCCCATGGCAGAGGGTGGCACTGGATGGGCTTTGAGGTCCCTTCCCACCCAAACCATTCTGGGACTTCCTGGTTCTCTAATTGCTTGCTTAAAATACATCTACAGCAGGCTACCAATAGGGTCACTGCATGGTTTAATTCCGCTTTTTTAGCCTAAAACCATGCCCCTGGGGCATTTTTCCCTGCTGCTGGGCTGGAGGCTGTGCCAAAGGCACTGGGACAGCACTGGTGTGGGACTGGGGAGCCTGGAGCAGCAGCACCCCATGAAGTGAGAATGGCAAAGGAGGGGTGGCAGCCCCAAGGATGCTCTCCCCAGCACTGCGGTGGGAAAGCCAGGAGGGCAGGCGGGACTGGCTCTGTGCCCTAAGACAGGCCCATCTTGTCACCTTGGAGGGCAGGGCTGGGGAATCCTGTCCTAAACTCTCCCCATACCAGCCAAGAATCACACAGAGCTGTTCCCAATCCAGCAGCAAGCAGCTGGGACTCATCCTCCTTCCCCGAGTCTGTGGGAAATGGCTTTTTCCAAGCAAATCATTTACAAGTTTCCTCTTTTTTTTCACTTTTTTTTTCCAGGGGAAAAAACTCAACCCATTTAGGAGCAGGGGGTGTTTTCCTTGTTTGCCTTTAAAAAATCCTGTTGCCAGGTGCAGATGGCCACATTTACATTTACGAGTCTGTGGAGCTCTGGCATGCCCGCTGCTAATTCCATGCACAGGTGGGGGGTAGCTTTCATTTGGCTCTGGTTCAGCCAAATATCCAGTGGCCAAAGGGAGAGAAAGGTGTGGGATCAAGGATTGGAACATCTGGAGCGGAGCCGAGCAACAATGAAACACAAAGTGAGGTTTGAAGGAAAATGTCTCAAACGGATGGAGGGGAAAAGGAGGGCTCAAAAGGCTCCCTGGAAGCAGCAAGGAGGCTCCCAGTGTCTTTCTTTCAGAAGGGGTTTGGAAACAGGAAAAAATGTGGTGTCAAAGAAGGACACAAAACCCAGCACTGGATCAAACCCTGGCCAGCTGCACCCCCAGCCAAACCTCCTCTGTGGGCAACACAGATTCCAGGGTTTAATGAGTTAAAACCTGAATTTCAGAAGTAGCAACAGCAGGATCAGGCTCCCACTTTAGGCCAGAATCCTGAATTTTCACCCCCACCAGACAGAGATAATCCCACTCCCTGCGCCAGCCTCGAGCTCTCATCCTTGGAAGTGTCCAAGGCCAGGTGGGACAGGGCTTGGAGAAACCTGGGATAGTGCAAGGCGTCCCTGGCCATGGCAGGGGTGGGACTGGATGGGCTTTAAGCTCCCTTCCAACCCAAACCACCCCAGGATCCTGTGACACTCATTTCCCCAAGCAGTGGATGGGGATGAGCTGGCCAAACCAAGGCCCGGGGAGCAGCAGCTCCTGCTGGAGCCACAACCCCGCATTCCGGGTGAAGAACACCCACTTTCCAACCAGACCTCAGGTCTCACCCGGGAGCGAGGAGCAGAACGGAAGCGCAGGAGCGAGGGCAGGGTCCGGGTCCAGCTGCAGAGCCCCACCCAGCCGGCAGGGCCGATCCACCGCTCATCTCTCATCATCTGGGATGCACATGCTGGAGCAATCAGCAGGGAAAGGCTGGAAAGGCTCCAGAGTGGGAGAGGGCGTGCGGCACGCTCAGCTCCCCAGCCCCAGGGCTGCAGCTCCTCGTGCTCCAACAATCCGCAGGTGCCGGGATTGCCCACACACCTCTCGGCACCCGGATCTGCCTCCGGGCATCCCTCACACCACACCCCGGGGAAAGCTCTGGGGGAAAAGCCCCATTTAGGAACCAAAGCCTCCTGGTGATGGAATCCCCTTCCCCGGGTCAGCTGGCATCTGGTTCCCGTAGCACAGGACCCACACGTGCTGTGTGACCCCGCGGGCCTGTCCCCACGGGCCTGTCCCAGGTCAGTGCTCGCCAGCCAGGGATTGTCTGGAGCGGGGCTGGTGACAGGAGCTTTCAGGAACATGAGACGGGAGCAAAGCCGCTGGTAGCCTGAGGCTCCTCAACTCGGGACAGCCCCAGGGACCCCAGAGCAACATCACGAGGCCTCCTGGTACCCACCAGCATCCCACACCTCAGATCACCCAAATATTTGGGTGCTGGTGCTCCAGGACTCTCCTGTCACTCCCCACTGGAGTCAGCTGGAGCAGAAGGTCCCATCCCCAGACCTGGCTCATCCACCCAGGACCTGTTCCTCCCCTTGTTGCCAAACACATCCCAACAGCACCAGCCCCTGCCCCATGGAGAAGGGAAGCGCCAACAGCCCTCTCTGGAGGGAGCACAGGAACATGGAGATGGTGTCCCCCACTTGGCTCTCACCCACCACCAGACCCAGCTTCTGAGCACAGATAAAAACAGGAGACACATGAATCCAAAATGCTGGGAACAGGTTTTAGGATCACAGCTTTGGGGTGGAACCCAGGTAGACCCCACTCCATGCCATAATTCCCTCCTGCACCACGACTCAAGTCCCCAGGGCAGTGCCGAGGGGAACGGAGCAGCCTGGCACAGGCAACCAGGGTGTTCTCCAGGCACTTCCTCGGGATCACATGCAGCCACAGACGAGATTTGCATCCCAGTGCTGGAGAGCTTTGGAGACAACAACCCAAGGGCAGTCAGGGGCTTAAATGCAGGGCCCAGTGCCTGTGATCCCTGGAACTGGGACAAGCCTTTAGGATCTGCCCTGATGTGCCTCCCAGGGCACCCCTGTCTCTTGCATCACCCCCATCTTCGACTCTCATGGCTGTCGGAGCTCCTCGGAGCATCCTCTGCCTCCCCAGAGCATCCAGGGCTGCCTGATGGGGTGTCAGGGGGCTCTTCAGTGCTAGGAGCTCCAAGCACAGAGCCAGGACATGGGGCCAGCCCCCCCAGCCCCTCTCCCACCGCCCCCCAGCAGGCCCAGCCCTCAGGCCCCACCATCCCGGGGCTCACGTGAACGCCCCGTGGTCATTTCTAACCTCAGATCTTTGGCGTTATTAACAACACACGTGTGGGCCTGGCTTCCCCTGGGGGACACCGTCTGGGGGAGAACATCTGGGGGATATTCATCACGGCCACCGCGGGCTGCAGCCCCCGCCCCCCCGGCCGGGGACGGGTCACATGTGAGCGCTGAGCGCTTGATGTGGAGTCATTACCATCACAGACTTCCAGCCCAATTACTTGACAGATGAAATCAAGATCCGCTGGCCTTATTGTTTGCATCTGGAGCGCCGCATCCGCAAACACTCGGCCTCGTCCCCCACCCCGGCCGCGGCAGTGCCAGCGGTGGCTTCATCTGGATGTCGTTTCCCTCAGCCTGGCACATGGGAACATATCAAACACACCCTGCTGACGGGACCTGTCCCCCAGTCGTTACCCACAGCACCTTCAGAGAGGAGGGGATGCCCATTTCCCGTCCCTGCCCGCTGCCTTTCCTCCCGTCAGCAGCCCCACAGGAGTTTTGCTCTCCCGGCCATCCCAAGCCCAGCTGGGTCCCAAACCAGTTTCCAGCTCCGGTTTTGCAACCAAACTGCCTCGATTTCCCCCGGCTGATTTCACACAAAGGAACAATTATGCTTCGTTTCTACCCATTAACACATCGCGTTTGCTTTAGGAGGGGAATAAAAGGAATTGCATCAGAAATATCTGAGGTGCTGAAGTCAGCAGGCAGGTGTTCGGTGACTCTGCCAGCGCCAGCCCGAGCAGAAAACTCCTAATCCCGGTGATTACGGCACATAAACACGGGGGTGGGGATGGGGTTCACACCCCGGGCAGCCCCTGGGGTCGGCCCGGCCTTGGAACCTCGCCTGGAACTGTTTGCTCCGCTTAAGGAGCGGCTCCACTGTGGGATGGGAACCAGGGAGCTCCAGAGGAGCCCCGAGTCCCCGAGGGCCATCAGGGTCAGCCATGGGCAGAGCGGGGATGGCCCTGGGTGCTGCAGGAGCTTCATCCCCTGGGCCCAGTTCTGGTGTCCTCACAGCAGCTGCCTGGCATGAAAGATGCCCATCCATCCATCCATCCATCCATCCCTCCCTGCCCTCAGCACAGCCACAGCAGTGCCCTGGAGGCAGGCACTGAGCAGCAGAAGGAATTTGGGTTTCTTTTTTTCCCCTCTAACCCATCTGTCCTTAATTTCTTTGGGGGTTTCACTCCAAATTCTTCAGATTCTGCAGCAAATGCTTTGCAGTCCTCGGCCCCTCCGCGGCTGCCCGGCTCAGGGCTGCCTGCAACCGGAGCAGAGGGAAGGGAAAATCCCAGCCCTGAAATTCACCAACAATAACCCGTGTCCAGGGGTTGTTTGTTGATCCATGGGATTTTTTTCTGTTTGGTTTTGCTTGGTTGGTTATTGGTTGGTCCATCCCCCTCCCTCTTCTGAGGGCTGTGCCAGCCCGTCCCTCCGTGCCGCAGCAGGGGACAATAGATTTGGTGGCAGGGGACACCAGACCCTGTTCCAGCCCACATCTACCCATGGCTACATCCTGTGCCCCGCGTTCGCCAACTGCTGGATCGAGTCCTGCCAGGAGGCGCAGCCACGGCCGCACTGCTGCTCTGCCTTCCCTCCTGAGGACCGCAGTGCCAGGAGGCAGATGTTGCCTTGCCAGGGCTCTTCTGGGAGATGATGTTTTATGCACCAGTGGAAATGTTTCCATTTCCTCATATCATTTGTAGCAACAAATCCCTTGTTTTGCCCTAATTTCTCAATTACAAGGTGGTGGCTCAGGGCTACGGGCGCATGCGAATGTCTGGGGCTGGGGAGCGCAGCCGGCCCGCGGTGCGATGTACCCTTGCAGTCGCTGCTAATTAGCCGCTAATTTTACAGACTCCTTTATGGTTTGCAGTCATTTCAGCTTCCTCGTGGGCTGGAGCGCCGCGGGCAGAGCTCTCCCGGGAAGCAGCAGCGCGGCTCAGCCGCAGGTCCCCGGGGAGAGCCGGGCGGGTGGAGTAGGACCCCGGCGCCAGCCGAATTATTTCCCCAGGATGCTGGGAACAGCCTGGGAAGCATCGGGAGGTACTCACAGCCTGGCCGAGGCTGAGCTCAGGTGGTCACAGCTCCCTTTGGATGCTCCCACTTCCCCGGGATGCCAGGATCCAAAATATCCCCCTCACCCCTCTGTCTCACAAAGCACAAACTCAGATCCTGCACAATCCCGGGTGAAAACAATCCTGCCCCAGCAGTGACCCACACAAACCACATTGGCTCGATTTGAGCCAAACTTTGAGGATTTAAATTATGCCTTAGATTAACAGGAGAGCACAATTCCTCCTCGGAGCCTTGGTCCAAGCCCCAGGTTTGATAAGCATCAGGACACAGCCTCAAATGGAGAAATTAAACAAATACCTCACATATTTGGGAGATTCACACATGTGAGCAGCTGCAGTTGAAGACAGGATCCATCTTGCCCTGATCCCTCTCACCCTTCGGTGGGTGTTGGCAAATCCCAGCCTCTCCTTGCTCCCATTTAATCCCTGCTGAAGCAGAGGTGCCGGCCTGGCACCACCCCTCGCTCGGCTTGGAGGGGTCTCCCCGGCTACTTCAGCCCCTGACCCCTCACCGACCTCACACTGCACACCTGCACCTACAAACTCTGCCCCTTTCCAGCCGGAATTCCCGGGAAACCAGCACAGCACCCCAGTTCTGTCCCACTACCCAGGGTTAGCTCATCCCGACAGACAGCAGGGAGCTGCATGGATCAGCGTCCCACACCTGGACAGATGGATGGACGGACAGACACAGGATGTGCTGGGAGAGGCAGCACCTCCTGCCTGTGTTGCATCCCTGCCAGAGCCTTGGTGCATCACCCATTCGAGCCAGCATCTTAAATTAATCCGAGATTAACTAATTTGGAGCCTCGCTTTGAATTGGATGCCTGCGAGATTGGGTTTAAAGCAGGGAAGTTGATTTCCAGCAGAGCTGTGGTGCTGCTGGCAGGAACAGCCCCGGCCATAAAATCCCAAGACGTCAGAGGGGAACAAAGATAGACTGTGATGCAGAAAAGATGCTCAAATTTAAAATAATCTGAGAGGAATGAGCACAGCCCTGCAGACACATGGCCCCAGCATCACTCCCGAGCGCAGCTTTTCCTCTTTAAATAGACTCTACCGCTTATTCCCTCCCGGTGGCTTTCAAGTCTTTATTTTCCACCCAATAATGACGCAGTTTAAAATCCTTTTACCCTCCCAGGTGCTCTGGGAAGCTCCCACCTCATCCCAAACATCATTGGCGGTGGCCTCTGAGCACCCAGAGCCAGAGCCTTCGGTGCTGGAGCAATTGTGGGCTCTGCAGAAATTCTTGGCAGTCTTCCCAGAGCTCCCCTACTCCTAGAATTAAAGGACCGAGCCACAACAACCCCTGCATCTGAATTAAAACAAGCTCTATTTACTGGTCATGCTAATTGAATTAGATGAACTCCAGGCTGGAGGATAAGCAGAGCCGGCCCTCATGGTTCCTGGGTTTATTCTATTTAATGTTGTGACAAACGCTCACCAGTGGGGCTTCAAAGCAGAGGAATTTGGTCCTGGGCTGTTTCCATCCTGCCCTGACAAGGCTGGGTGGGAATTTGGTGGGGGTTTTAGGAATTGTGATGTGGAAGTGGTGGTGGATCCAGTGCAAACGCTGTGTTTCCTCCTCTGGAGCTGGGAAGTAGAACCCCACGGCAGTGCCAGGTTGTGGTGGCAGTGCCCAGGGTGATGCCAGTGGGTGGTACCAGGCATGGGAGCAGCTTCTCACCCCAGTCCATACCCCACAGCTCCATAGGGCAGGACCCAGCCTCACCCTCTGGCTGCTGCAGGATCCATTCCCCCAGTGCCATCCCCGCTGTTCCCATCCTGGTGGGGGCACAGCCAGGGAGGGAGGGCACAGCACTCACCCAAAATCTGGGGCAGCCAAGGGCTCCATGAAGGGACAGGACAGAGGTGTGGGTGGGGAAGGAGAGCACACCACCCTCCCTAACATCATCGAGACAAACTTAATTCAAAAAATTTGGGCAGGAGGCTTCCATAAGCCCAGAGGACCCTGCCAAGAGTCACACTCCCTATATCCAAGTGCACAAAAGCTGGACATGTAAGACATGAAGAAAGCACTGTCAGGGCAGGCCAGTGCCAGCCAGCAAATCTGTAACAGTGGGAACATGAAATATTAATCACTGGTGCATAAAACAATAGGAAAAACCTGCCTTTTGGGGCAGCCATCCATCCTCACTCAGCAGGGAACATCAAGAGACACTAATGCCATACAGGTTCTGCTTAAATATTTGCCTGCCTTAAAGCTCACGCAAGAAGCATTTGCTTTGAAGTTGAAAATAGACTGTAAATGTCTTTTGTGTGAGATGAAACATGATAAGACATGAAACCAGGAGGCTAAAGTGTAGTTAATCACGGCAGCTTTACAAGCAACAAATCATTACTGCAGACAGTCAAGTGGATTGTTTGATAGAGCAGCCACGTGGGGAGAGAGCCCTGGCCAGGCATCGGCCTCCACCATGGGGGTTTGGGGTCGTGGCACGGCAGGGTGGCCACGGGAGCAGCCACAGGGCTGGATGGATGCTCACAGGGCTGGAATGATGCTGGGGAAGGGCTGGAACGGTGCTGGGAGGGCTGTGATGCTGCTGGGAGTGCTGGACTAATGCTCACAGGGCTGGGGTGATGCTGGCATGAGGCTGTACCAGTGCTGGCAAGGCTGGACGGTGTTGGTGCAGGGCTGGACTGATGCTGGCAGGGCTGGGATGATGCTGGCAGAGCTGGATTGATGCTGGCAGGGCTGAACTGGTGCTGGCAGAGCTGGATTGATGCTGGCAGGGTGAACTGGTGCTGGCAGAGCTGGACTGATGCTGACAGGGCCAGACCGATGCTGGCAGAGCTGGACTGATGCTGGCACAAGCCTGACTGGGTGCTCCCAGGGCCAGACTGATGCTGGCACGAGGCTGGAGTGATGCTGGCACAGCCTGAAACATCCTTCCCTGGTGAACCCTTCCCCAGGGCCACGGGGGTGATGTGGTTTGGGTTCACCCAGCTCCACACTGGAGCACGGGGAGGGCAGCAGAGCTGTGACATTCCCATGCTGGCTCCATCGGCACCCACGGCGTGGGGGGGATCAGTCCCACCCCAGGCAGAGGCTGGGATACCCAGAAGGAAGCCACCCTCAAAAATTTGGGATGCAGTTGGTGTGGGCATGGAGCCCATGGTGGGCATGACTCTTCAGGCATGGACTCATGGAATTGTTAGAGTTGGAAAAGACCTTAAAGCTCATCATGGTCACCACTAACCCACGTCCTTAAGAGCTACATCCACATGTCCTCAAACACTTCCAGGGCTGGTGGCTGCGCCAACCAGTTCCAGGGCTTTACAACCTCTTCCACAAGAAAATTTTCCTAATATTCCATCTGAACCTCGCATGTGCTGCCCTGGTGCAGCCGGTGCAGGAACACGCCTGGGACAGGTATTTCCCACATCAAAAATGAAGCTCATGATTAGAGGCGATGCTCACTTGGGAGCAGGAGATAAGACCCCAAAGCGAGTGTCTAAGTATGACTGATTAACAACTAAAGCCTCACTAATTGCCTTAAAAAGTCGGATCTCGACAACCAGGGAAGGGGAAAAAAAAAAAAAGGATTAAAATTTTCCTTGGGCTAAACATTTTTCCTGCGTGCTCAGACTCGCTCTGGATGTCTCCAGTCATTATCTCCTCATTAACACACACCACAAACCGAAAACAAATTTCCCCACCTTGTGGCTCTGGGAGATTCGGTGAGATTAACCAAACTTCGGGAATGGGATCAGCCAGTGCCCAGCTAGAGGTGGATTTGGGACAGGGGCATGAAGTTATTATTGGTGAATGAAGTGGAATAAGCCTTGGATTTTCTCCAGCTGCAGCTGGAGGTGCTGGGGGACAGGTGAGATCTGGGATGGAGCAGGTGAGGTGATGGGAGGCTCCTCTCCTGCCAACCCCGTGTCACCAGGAAATCATGACGGGGTAGGATTTTTAAAAATTTCCATCCCTTTATTTCCTGTAATTAACACAAACCTGCATTTTCACAGCCCCAAAAAGAACCCAAATAACCCCTTTGAAGCAAACTGATGCTCCAGAGACCACCAAAGGGATGGGACCTGGCACAGCTTGGGATGAAGGCAACGTTTGTGGGGAACGATGGTGCCAGAGCACCCCAAATCAAGCTGTGCTCCCTGTCCCGAGGGACGTGTAACCATCCAAAACTGCTGCTTTGGAGTCTTGGGCTTTCAGAGTGGGAAAAAGTGTGGATCAAAGGGAAATATTAAATAAAATGACACAAATATTAAAGGAGCCATCGCTGTAATGCTGGGCAGCCACTGGAAACATGTCTGAGAATTCCAGGGTGCAGGAGGAGCAGGAGCAGCCAGGCACCGGCTCCAAGGAATAGCGGTAATTAGAGCTTCCGAGTGCCTCCAGGTCATTTTCCTTTTCCTTGGATAACATAATTTCTATAGGGCTTGTTGTCTTATTAGAGAATTAATCTAAATCTCGGCGGGCTCTGGATGCTTTGCCGGCGGCTGGAGCCATCCCGAGGAGGGTCAGGGGCAGGTCCTGTGCGTGGCATGTGGGGGGAAAAAAATGACAAAACTCTAAAGGGAGGTCAGCTGGAGGCTACGGGGGAGGAAATGAATGATTTCTTAAACAATCAGGGAAGTTTGTGTCGGCCTGGAAACGTAATTGAATTTGTGCCGTTAAAGCCGGGCTGGGGCGGCTGCTCCCGACTAAGCAAAGTCCTCTCGTTAAGGCAGAATTGTCATTAGTGGGATAATTAAATGAGGAGGAATGGCACAGGGAACGCCCGGGCCATGGAGTGAGGGAGGGAAGAGCAGATTTCCGAGTGCCCCGAGCAGCCAGAGGGATCCGGGGAGGGGGAGGGACCCTGTGGTGCCCAGGGCTGAGGGTGCTCGGGGAGCTGGGATGGGATCCATCCTGCGGGATTGCATCCTGAATCCTCAGCATCAGGCGTTGCCTGGAGCTCTCCACCTTCAGGTCTTTAATATTCCTACTAAAATCCCATCTCCAGCCAGATTTCCATGAAAATGTCCCACCCCTATTTAAACCATCCCGGGGTTTTTGGCTCCGGGGATATTTCCTTGTTGCTGCAGGGGTGGATGTACGGGATCCCACAGGAGCATCCTCCTCCTTCCCAGCTCTTCCTGGAAGGGTTAGGAAAGGCACTTGCACCCTCCCGTGCCTGTATCCACGAACTGCAAGGCAGCGTGGAATTCCGGCCGGATCCCCGAGGCACACACAGGCTGCTGGGCAGGGCAGGAGTGGGAGGGATCCCGGCTGGATCTCCCCTGGCACCCGCTGCCCGCGGTGGGAGGAAGCTCTGCCATCCCCTCACCGCTGACACTCCCAAGGTTTCCTCCCACTGCAACATCTCAGGGGAAACCACTCCAAAAATCCCATCCTTCCACGCTTCCAGTACTCCAGGGCTCACATGGATGTCACGTGACCTGGGAGAATCCTGGAATGGTTTGGGTTGGAAGGGTCCTTAAAGCCCACCCAGTGCCACCCCCTGCCAGGGCAGGGACACCTTCCACTGCCCCAGGCTGCTCCCAGCCCCAATGTCCAGCCTGGCCTTGGACACTTCCAGGGATCCAGGGACAGCCACAGCTTCTCTGGGCACCCTGTGCCAGGGCCTCTCCACCATCCCAGGGAAGAATTTCCCCTTAATATCCTAAAATCCAAGGATTAGTCAGTGAAAAGGTAGCTTGGACCTTCAGACTGGAACCTGGTGAATAATTAAGAGCTGGAGGTTGACCCGAGGTGAGGGCAATGGGGGAGAGCTGGCACTGGCTCCTGTTCCAGAGAGAACTTTACCCCATTGGAGCAGGGAACTGGAGTCTGGCAAAGCTCAGCTCAAGCCTCCAGGCTCCAGGGATCTGGTATCCAGCTCCAAGGGGGTGAAGAGCCCCTTGTGAGGCCAAGGGTTGTAGGTTCCAGTCCTGCAGACAGCTTCATGTGGGGAAGTTCAGGTGAGAAACTCAGCTCCCTGCGCCCAGAAAATCCTGACAGCCCAGGAAGTACCAAGAACACACTTGGAACAAGCTAAAATCAGCTTCACTTGGGAAAAAGTGCGAAGTGGAGTGAAAAGGAAATGTTCCCAGTGGAGCTTTGGCCCTGGGAATGCCCAGCGGCCTCCAATGCATCAGCATCCCCCTCTCCCATGGCAAAACCTGAGGTAATGGGAAAGATTCCAGGTAAAACCACACACATCCCACCCCTCCCAGGCTCCCCATCCCTGCAGCCACAGAGCAGAGAAGGAACCCCCGGCACTGGGATGCCATTCCCAGCGTGTTTAACACTCCAACACAGTGAATCAGTGCTTTATTTTCAGTATGGAAAGAGGTACAAGACCAGCAGTTGAGCTCCAGGAGGTGGTGTGGCAAACTTCCCCTGTGCCCTTGGATCCATGGGATTGAGGCAAAACACATGGAGAGAAAAGCCCCCAGTGTGTCCCCGAGTGCAGCTGCACCGGAACAGCACCGGCAGCGCGGCCCCTCTAAACCCCACGGGTCAGCAACAGCCTTCCCCATCTTTAAAGATCTTGTGTACCAATTCCAGAGGAGGATTTGGCTTCTGGGACAGGGAGGAAAGGCCACGAATCAGGAGCTGAATTAAGGAGAATCAGTGTGACAGCCCTTGGGAGCATTGAGGCAGCGCAGACGCGATTCCCGGAGCCTGAGCGGTGCCAAGCGCAGCCCGTGGGCCCAATTCTGGCCTCCCTCCCACCAGGGCACAGCCAGGAGGAGCCTGAGTGCCACTGAAATTTATTACACAGTGCTAAATCAGGTGTAAGGCCAGGGCAGAGTCGAGGACGCGGATGTGGAACCGTCTGTGCTGTGTGCGAGGTGGGCAGAGGGGGAAAACACCTGGATGCTGCCCAGTGGGACCATAAAACATCCTTGCCCCAGCACCCTGGAAGGGTTTATATAGGGCAGTTCATACCATGATCCCAGCCCAGAATAGCTCCAGGGATTAACCCACACTCTGACCTCAGCTAATCCCGCGCTACTCCCTGGAAGTGCCAGCGGAGCAACCCTGGATTGCATCAGTGCCTGGCTGGGATCTGGAGACTGTCCTGGCTCGGCTGAAGTCAGCAGCAAACCCTCCCCAGAGCTCAGCAGAGGCAGGAGCACAGGCACAGGAGCTCCTTGGATGGAGCCCCAAGGAGGAACTGGACCAGGGAAACCAGGAGAGACCCATGACAGCGAAACCAGAGGGGAACCAGATAAGGAAAACCAGGGGATAAAACCGTGATGGGGAAATCAGGGGAAAACCGTGATGGGGAAATCAGGAGAGAACTATGACAGAGAAATCGGGAGGAACTGAAACAGGGAAAATGGGGAACCATGACAGGGAAGTCAGGGGATAAAACCTTGGCAGGGAAATCAAGCGGAAACCGTGACATCAGGGGCAAACCAGAACAGGGAAACCAGGAGCTTCCTTGGAGTTCCTGCTGCTGTGGGTGCCCTTGGCAGGACAGTGCACCCCAAGGAGCGAAGGCAGGATCAGCGCAGGGCAGTGCCAGGTGCAGCAGCTCGCTTATTTCTCCTTCAGGTCATTTTCAGCTTTACCTAAAAAAGGAACAATTGGGGCTCATGTTCCTTCCTCCAGAACCTTTTTATTTGGGAGTTTTGCTACACATCATCACCTGACAAGCAGGACAGCAGCTCATGGCTGTGGTGCCGCCTGGAATGTGGCCTCCTGCGGCCTTTCCTCGACAGCCTTTTCTTGGGCAACTTCCCCAAGGAGTGACCAGCAAACCCCCCCAGCCCCTCAGTGCCACCACAGGGGCTCTCTGCCCTCTCTTTGCACCCCCAGAGAACCCCCCCAAAGCTCAGCCACCCCTCAAACCCACGGAGACCCGTGGTCACACCCAGGAGCTCCAGTGGGAGGTCGGGGAGCCTTGAGCTGAGCAGGCTGAGCCTGATTTAGTCCATGAGCAGCTCTCTGGTGTTATCAGCACTGCCAGAGCCACGCTGCCGAAAGCACTGCAGCGCACACAGCATGCCCCCAAAATAACTCCCTGGGCTGGGACAGCTGCCAAGCCACAGCTGGTACCTTTCGGGACGAACTTCAGCGAGCTGCTGAATATTCAGAAGCGGGACTGGCCCTTCTTGGGCCCATCGTTGAGGAATTCGTGGCCCAGCCCGTTGCCACACTTGCCACACGTCACCTGAAAGAGCAAGGGGAGGGGTTGGCAGCAATCCGGCTTTCTCACGGGCTCATGGAAGACAAGCCCGGGGGTGTTTTTTTGTTACATCCCAAGGGTTCGGGGATCGGCACCTTTAAAGCCCCCGGGCGCTCCTCGCGCTTGGCCACGCTGTCCCCGTGCAGGGTCTCGGTGAACGCTGGCCACGGGGACGAGTGCTCGTACTTGGCCCGGCTGGAGAACAGCTCATGGCCACACTTGGCACACACGTAGATGCCTGGGGAGGGCGGCACGAGAGCGGTCAGTGCAGGGGACAGCGGGGGGGTCACGTCAGCGCGGTGACACGGGACACTCACGTGGGACTTTGCCGGGCTGTGGCTGCCGGACCCCCACGGAACCCCCAGGGCCAGGCAGGGGGGTGGAGGGGCAGGACCCCCATTCCCCATAGGGGTTGCCACAGGGCAAGATCCCCCCCAAGGGGCTCCTATAGGGACCGAACCCCCGAGCCCCTATCAGGACCCCCCCCCCCCCCCAATCGGGAAGGATTCCCCCACCCCACCGGGAGGAGCCCAACAAGGACGGCAGAGCGGGGACCCCCAGCCGGATCCACGGGTGGAGGATGCTCCCCCTAATCCCCCCTCAAACGCTCACCCGGAGGGTTCCGCTTTGCCGGGTGACACCCCCTGCCCGCCCCGCTGGGGATCCCCCCCGGCCGCACCCCCGTGGGGAGCCCCTCACCCGGCTGGAAGTGGTCCTTGAACACCTCTCCCCCCACGAAAGAGCAGAAGGACATGGCTGCGCCCGCGGCCCCGGCCCGTTCCGCTGGCCCGGCCGCGCCCCCCGCCACGCCCATACACCGGGCCAGCCCCGTGTCCCGCCCCTCGCCAGCCCCCCCCGTGTCCCGCCCTTGGCCTCTCCTCCGGCCCCGCCCCTGCAGCCCCGCCCCGCCGCCCGCAGAGGGCGCTGCGGGCCCGGCGGTACCAGGGGGGTCCCGGTACCGGGGGGGGGGCCCGCTCCGACCCCTCCATCCCCGCGGGGACCCCGGCCCGGGCCCGCAGCCCCCGCGCGGCCTCCCCGGGGCGGTGGCGGAGCGAGGGGCAGCCCCGGCGAGGGGGATGCGGGGGGGCGCGGGGCGGCGCGGGGGGCGCGGGGCGGAGCGCGGAGCCGGCTCGGGGCTGCGGATGCTCCGGCACCGCCGGCGGGAGCGGGGCGGGCGCCAGCCCGGCTCTGGGCATCTGCAGCCGGCAGCGGGACCGCGACGGAGCCTCCGGCACCGGCTCTTCACCGCCGGTACTGCCACCGGAACCGGCACCGGCTCCGGGCCTGCTATCCCGGCACCGACATCAGTACTTGGATCCTGGCACCAGGACCGACCGGCCTCCGCCAGCGCCGACACCGTCACTGGCGCTGGCACCGGCTCTTCTTCCCCGGCACAAGGTCCGGTCCTCCCCGGCAGCGGGACTGACCGCCACATTATCCTCCCCCGGCTCTGGGGCCACTCCGACTCCCCGGCTTTGCTCTTCCTTCTCCACCACCGGGACCGACCGGCCCTTCCCGGCTCCCCGGGCCCCTCCGCCTGCCGCAGGTACCGGCGCTGCGGGGCCCCGGGGCGGGCGGCGGGGCCGGGCAGCCCCGATTTCCCCAGCAGGGTTGGTGGCGGTTGGGACACGGGGTCCCTCAAGCACCCCCAGGGCTCTGCGGATGGGTGCAGGAGCGGGCACAGCGGGACCACCCTGCCCCGGGAGCGCAGAGCCGGGGTCACCCGTTGGGACCCTCCCACGGAGGGATGCGGGGTCCGATCGGGGCCCGTCGTGGGCGCGGGGGGTCCCGGAGAGGAGGAGGTGACAGCCCGGCATGTGGCAAGGTGAGGGCTTTGAAGGTGAACCTGGGCAGGTTTCCAAAGGGGCTGAGCTGCTGCAGGTTCCTTCTCCTTCCAAAAACTAGCACCACAAATCCCTTCTTTTGTAGTTTATATCCAAAACCTCTCGGATGACTCCCCGGGCTTAGGCTCTCATGGAAATGGCACCTTCCTTGGTGCGAGAGGAAAAAATTTTGGTGCCCTTTGGACAAAAACCGGGGTCTGGCTCTGCCACCCTGGCCCTGCGGCCGCAGCGACGCGCTTGGATGGATCCCCATTCCCTAACGCCAAGGGACGTGTCCGGCGGCCGGGAGCTCCCCCCGGGGCTGCGGGACCCCGGCGTGGGGCCGGCGCCGGCGGTGCCGCTGCCCTCTGCATGCTGCCCCTTTGAATTAGGTCAGGCTTCATCCCGGGCGGGCTGAGCTCCCGCTGCAGCCCCGGGGATTGATGGCTCGTGGCAGGCGCCCGGGCAGGGGGAGGAAGGGGCTCCGCACCGCGGGGCGCGGGGAGCCGGGAACGCGCCGCGTCACCGCACGGGAGGGAGGGGGATGCGCTGCTTTGAAAGCGCTTCCCGTAAGATCCACCGAGATCAGAGGAGCGGGATGTCAGTGAAAGCTCCAAATAGACTCCAGGGCCCCGCACACCTTAGAGGTGTGGATTTCCAGGCGGCGGAAGGAGCCGCAGCAGCCAGCAGGTCTTGGCAGCATCATCCATGGGATAACTGCTGTTCCCTGGAATTCCGACAGTGAGGCTGTGCTGGTGAATGGGATGGATGCTGGAACTGGCTGGATCCTTTCCCATGGGTGAGAGCTCCTGTGAGCTGCAGGGGCCATGCCATGAGGGATGTGAAAGTCTCAGGAAGACAAGCAGATACTGGGAATGGTTGAGACATGGGAGCGAAGCAGAGTCCATAGAGAGGCAGGAAGAGGTTCAAGCCCTGGGATGCACAGGGTGGTGTAGAGGCTTTGGGAGTGGGTCCTGGGGCTGGCTGGCTCTTGGCACCCTGCTGGAGGCACTCCAAAGCCCACCTGGCTCCTTGCTCCCCCAGCAGCATGAAACCCACTCCTGTATCCACCAGTAAAACCCCTGAGAAGGAGCGATGTGATGTGCAACTGGGAGCAGAGGATGGAGCTGGGATCCCACACTGCCCAGCCCATCGGCCAAAGTTACATTCTGAGCTTGCAGAATTCCCTCAAAGCCACCTTGGTGCTCCCTGATCTCAGGATAATGCAGAGCGCTCCAGGGACAGTGTCACAGCCAGGTTCTGTCACAGTGTTTTGTGCAGATAATTAGAGAGGGATTTCCAACTCCTTTGGCTGGGTGAGGAAAGCGCTGCTGTGGTGCCACATCCCCGCCAGCAGCACCACTGCCACCCTAATTAACCACAGAGGACTGAGGGAAGTTAATGAAGTTGATATTTCAATTAACTCACTGATTCTACAACCAAAGCAAACACCAGGCGGGCAGTGCCCCCCCCGGGAGCTCCCACCATGCCACTCTGTGCCATGCCACCTCCTGCTCCCTTGGCCGTGTGAAGGGAATGTTTTAGGGAGAGATGCCCCAAGACACCAGCCCAAGCTGGGTCGCAGCTTGTCTCTGTCAGGTCACGTCCAAGACTTGAATTTGAACCAAAGCTGGGAGCAAGGAGTGGAATTTTGGAGCTGGAATCCAGTGGAGATTCTCACTTGGTTACGGCTTTGGTGTGTCCACACACTGTGAGGGGGGACACTGTCATTAGGGGTCTTGTGCCCCTGCCCTGCAGAGATGTGACCATCCTGGGCTGGGTGTCCCAAGCACTGCTCCTCAAGAGACATCCCACTGAGCCCCAAACCCTTCCAGGGATGTCCCAAACAGGAGGGATCACCCCCTGAGAGCTGTTTGCTGGCACCTCCAAAGCCACCATCATCCTATCACCCTGTGACCCAGCTGAGCACACCCAGCTGCCCCCATGAAAACACTTGCAAGGACCTTCATATCCAATTTATCCTGTAAAGAGCAAAAAGATCCCCACGATCCTGCAGGGCCATGGGCTGGGGACGAGCTCCGGGCTGGGAGGTGGGGTAGTGCTGGGCCACCTCCACGCTCAGCATTTGCTCTGTGACACCTGAGCCAGCAGCAAAGCCTCCCCCGGGGCTGCACCTCCCTCTCGGGGTGCTGGTGGTCCAGCCAGGGCACACAGCTGGGTCTATCCTGCTGCACCCCACCTTCCAGCACCCCCTCCCCAGAGGTGGCTGTTGCAGCAGCAGCAGCGTAGCCCCCGCTGTACTCACCATCCCTGCCAGAGGAGAACTCCCATACAAGCCCAGGCTATTATTATCTCCGTCTTCCACCGTGCTAATGGTCTCTCAGGAAACAGACTTCTTTTTTTGCCTTATTTTTTTTTAGCTTTTAAAACCCACGAGTACGGGAGCGGTGGGAACGGAGAGCCGGGCACGGCAGAGTGGAACACCGGCAGCACTAAGCCCAGCACTGGGGAGACACTGTCCCCCTGACCTGGCAGGGACACGGAGCAGGGACCGGGCAGGACCCTGCAAGGACCAGCCCAGGGACGTGCTGGTAGGAACAGCCAAGGGTAATGGGCAGAACTGGGGATACTGGGAGTGGCTGTGATGTGGTGCCACTGAGAACCCTGCATGATGAGGGGCAGGGGGTGCCCGGGCTGCAGTGCTGGGGTGGGAGGTGGACAGGGCCCTGCGGCATCAGGGGAGGGATCCCTTGGAATCACAGAATCATGGAATGCTTTGGGTTGGAAGGGACCTTAAAGACCACCCCTGCAGTGGATAGGAACACTTTCCATTAGAGCAGGTCTCCTCTCAGGCCCAGCTCCACTGCTCATTTCCCTCTGCTCACTCCTTGTTTGGCTGTTTTGGTGCCTTGCCAGGTGCTGGTGGTGCCAGCAGTGCCACAGCCCTGCCCATGGGCTGGACAGCAACAGCCAGGCTCTCTGCAGGGAGCTGGGACCACCAGGATAATCACCCGTGGATGACTTGGGGTTAACAAGTGGCTCCTGTAAAGGAGAAGCAAAGCAAGAGCTGAGATTATATAAAGGGGGCTGGAGGCAGCTGCGGCACAGCCTGTAATTAATTCCTGGCACTGAGGAGCTTTGAAGATCCAGGGCGGTTCGGTGCGAGCGTGAGGCAGCCCCAGGGTCCCTGGGATGCATTCCTGCTCCTGCTGCAGGGATGCTGTGAGGGGAAGAGGGCGGGGGGGCTGAGCACTCCATGGACCTGCTGGGAGCTGACTCAGCACCGCGGTGGCCCTGCAGAGCCCTTCCTGCAGATCCCTTCTCCCTCTCAAAATCATGGAGGGGGCACGGCTCAGAGCGGGTCAGCCCATGGCTTTGGCAGGAGTGCTGCCATGAGGGATAGCGGCAGCTGGTGGGGACAGGACTGCACTTCGTTGAGGCCACAGACCCCCTCAAGACAATGGAAATCTTGTGTTAGAAAAACTTGTGTGCCCCCTTAGTAAAGCCAGAGATTGCTGGCTGTGCTTATGGAGCATCCCCACGCTGCACTGGGGCTGCAGCTTGGGCTGGCTCCATTTTGGATTCATGCAGTGCTCGAATCAGGGGCCAAACCGTGAACATTTAGAGGAGTCAGGGAGTCCTGCCCGCTGGCCTGGCATCCCTCCTCGCAGCCCCAGCACTCAGCACTGGGACCAGTGGAATGTCCTGGTGTGGAAAATTCCCCTGCTTTGGCTGCAGCCCTGGCTGGCAGCCCCGGGCTCTCGGCAGCCCCGGGCTATCGGCAGCCCCGTTGCTAATTGCCTGGCTCAGGTTTATCCTCGTTAGACAAGCGGTTTCCCACACGCAGCCATTGAGCTCATCTCACCACGGGGCCTTCTGCATCCCCTCCCTGTCGGGAAGCACAAGGAGAGCCACAAGCTCTATGCCCCAAGCGCATCCCCAAACAGGCTGGAAGGCGCCCAGCCCAGAGCGACGGGTTCCGGGAGATGCCCCCGGGCGATGCCGACGGGGTTGGCAGGACTAGGGCAGGGATGTTCCGTGCCCTGAGGTGACCCGGAGCTCTTCCAGCTCTGACAGCTGCTTCCCTGTCCCTCGGCAGTGCCGTCGGCGATGCGAGCGATGGCAGACCAGGCTGCGGTGGCAGCAGACGCCTCTCCAGCCCTGGCACCGTTCCCGGGCTCACCTCGCCGTGGGGACACCGAGGGACCAACACCCCATCCCGGCGGCACCAGGGAGGACACCGGCGGCCGGGATGGCTGCGGGCCCCTTCACACGGCGGACGGGGACGCAAAGCGTCCCCCCTCGCCCCAGCCCGGGGGGATGCTCCTGGCCGACCTCCCCCGGGCCGCCCAGCCCCGGCTGAGCCCGGCCAAGTCGCGCACGGCTCCATCGTCGCCCAGCGTGTCCCCGTCGGAGAGCCGAGCCGGCCTGCTCCGGCTGCGCGACGCCAGGCTGGAGGACACGAGGCGGCGGCTGTCGGAGGCCGTGCAGGAGCCCCTCAGCCGCCTCAGCCGCCTCATGGCCGAGGACAGCAGCCCCACGAGCCGGGCCAAGGAGCCGGGGGGCAGCCCCGGGGGCAGCCGCGGGCCCGGAGGCCGCCGAGTGCGGGACTGGACGCCCTGGGAGCCCACCCTGAACTGCCGCTACGAGATCTGCTCCTACGGGGACGTGATCCAGGTGGTGGAGGTGGCACAGAGAGACGCCGAACCCCCGCTCCCAACCCCCGAGGAGCCGCCGCCGGCGCGGTCCGGGGCCACCGTGCCGGGCAGAGCGCTCGCCTCCATCGCCCTCCTCGCGTACGGGTACCTGGTGCTGCCGCTGCCGCCCTACGCCGCCGGGCTCGGCGTGGGGCTGCTCTGCGGGCTGCTGCTGGGCTTCCTCGCCGTCCTCCTCCTCGTGCCCAAGGCCCCGCCGGCCGCTCGGGGACCGTGGGGCCGCCTGCGCCCCAAGCTGCTCCCGGGGGAGCCGCGGGAAACCCCCCACCTCCAGGTAGGAGAGGGGCGGTCCGGGATGAAGGGCTGGAGGGGGTTGCGGAGTTGGAGGTGCCTGTGGTGAGCAGGAAGCAGCCGGCTCCCTCTTCCCCCTTTTCCAGGGCTGGATGAATCAGCTGCACGTGTACGACCCCGAGCTTTTCCATCCGTCGCTCACACACTCGGTGCTCGCCGTGCTGGACGGGTCCACCCTCAAGCTGTCCTACCCCAAGAGCAACATCCCGCGCCGAGCCACCTTCGAGGAGGAGATCCTGGACGCAGTCTTCGTCAGCCACCGCTGCTACGACCTGACCGACGCCAAGGTGAGCCTGGAGGTCCCCAGGACCCTCCCACGGGGACCCCCCATGCCTGGCCCGGCCTCATCCCGCTCTCGGTGCTGCAGGTCTTCCTGTGCCCCCCCAGCCTGGCCCGAAAGCGGACGTGGAACAAGAAATATCCCATCTGTGTGCTCCTCCCCGAGACGGCGGAGGGAGAGGGCAGGAGCAGCGAGGAGCACGACACGGAGCTGCAGGGGGATGAGGGGACAAGGAAGGTGCCGGTGTCTGGGCAGGACATCCCAGGGGACTGCAGGGAGAGGTGCCTGTACCTGTTTGGGCGGACAGGGCGAGAGAAGGAGGAGTGGTACCAGCACCTCGTGCAAGCCTCCCATGGGACACCTAGCAGTCATGGTGACACCAGAGCAGGTGAGGAGCAGCCACCACGGCCTCTGCTCTGTGCCAGGACTGATCCCGGAACACAATCCCTTGGTGGGCAGCAATGAGCACAGAGGGACATGGAGGAGCCCAAAGTGTAGCCAAGAGGGTTCACGTCATCAGCACAGAGTGGGTGGCGTGTCACTGGCATCATGGACAGGCATCACGTCACCCTTGATGCTATCCTGACCCAACAGATTGGATATTAGGCAAAATTCTTCCACTGAAAGGGCGGTCCAGGCCTGGCACAGCTGCCCAGGGCAGGGGTGGAGTCCCCATCCCTGGAAAGAGTTAAATCCCTGTGGATGTGGCGCTTGGAGAGGTGCTGGGGAATGGTTGGATTGATGACATTGGAGGGATTTTCCAAGCTAAATGATTCTGTGGTTCCATGTCCCCAGGCATGGGATCAGTTCCGCAGAGCAGCGGCAGCAGCAGTGGGGGCAGTGCTGAGGACATCCCATCCACAGATTCAGCCAAGGATCTGTCAGGAAGTGTTGAGGAGATTTACCTGGATTACAGCACCTACATGGCCCGATTCATGCCAGCACAGGGGGCACCCAGCCCGGACCGGAGCCCCTCTCATGGAGCTCTGGGCAGCCCCACGCCCACAAAGGTGAGTGGGACAAATCCAGCACTGGGAGCGGGACTTGAGCGCTAAGCAGAGGCTGATGGACCCCACACAGAGCCACTTCCAGTCTGTGGTTTGTGTGAGCAGCCAAGCCCTGGGGCAGGAGAGCACCAGGACAGCAGGTTCCACTGCTCACGGGGCCACCTCGCTGCAGGGGCTGGTGGCTGCTGTCCCTCCGCAGCTCGGCGAGGACACGGCGAGCATGGCCTGGATGAATGCGCTGGTGGGGCGCATCTTCTGGGACTTCCTGCGGGAGCAGTACTGGGCTGAGCAGGTGTCCAACAAGATCCAGAAGAAGCTGAGCAAGATCAAGGTGAGAGGCAGGAGCATCAGATCACTCGGGGCAGCCTTGTTCCCAAGGCTCCATGGCACATGCCAGGCTGTGGTGACCGTCGCCCATGGGGTTTCCCTCCATCAGCTCCCGTATTTCATGAATGAGCTGACGCTGACAGAGCTGGACATGGGCACATCTATCCCCTCAGTTCTCAGCGCCTCCAACCCCACCATCAATGAGCGAGGTAAGAGCCCCACAGAGGGACAGGGACCCCAAGGCTGGCTTCAGGATGGCTTTACTGAGCTGCCAGCCCGGTCCCCAAAGCTGGGAGGTTTTGGCAGCACGCAAACAGCTCTGACCCCTGTGGTGCTGACCTGATCTCGCCCTGTCCCTCTCCCTGGCAGGACTCTGGGTGGACATGGAGGTCACCTACAGCGGCTCGTTGCAGATGACGCTGGAGACAAAAATGAACCTCAGCAAGCTGGGGAAGGAGAGCTCTGCAGAGGAGAGCGGCCCTGCAGAGGCAGGCAGAGAGGGGTAAGGAATCTGTCCATGGATGGGCTCATCCTGCTCCTCCTGCCCCAGTGAGGCGAGGCTGCTGTCCCCAGAGCACCCCGTGATCTCCTGGGGTTTGCAGGGCCAGGCCGCGGCTGATCCTGCTGGCAGACAGCGATGCGGAGTCGTCCAGCGCCGGCTCCTCTGACGAGGAAGATGTCACCACTGCAGAGCCTGTGGGAGCCCCGGGGGAGCGGCTTCCCCCGCCTGGCACCGAGGGGTAAGGGGGTGCTGGGGGTTTGTGCCATGGGGGGCACTGGGAGGGGCTGGGGGATGCACGGTGCCATATCAGCACAGGAGCTGGGGGACAGTGTCCCCAGCAGGGCACACACAGCACATCGTGGCAGCTTTCAGAGGGGACTCTGTCCCTGTGGGGTGCTGTGGCAGAGGGCTGGGGAACCCCAAAACCCAGCAGGGCTGAGCTGGGGCCCCTCTTGCTTTAGCCACGTCAGCGGCAACAGCACGAGCCGGAAGATCCTGCGCTTCGTGGATAAGATTGCCAAGTCCAAGTACTTCCAGAAGGCCACAGAGAATGAGTTCATCAAGAAGAAGATGGAGGAGGTTTCCAACACGCCTCTGCTGCTGACGGTGGAGGTGCAGGAGCTGGCAGGAACCCTGGCCGTGAACATCCCCCCACCACCGACCAACCGTGTCTGGTACCAGCTCTCTTTTCCCCCACAGGCACATCCTCCTTCCAGCTCCCCTTGCTCCCTGTGAGGAGCCAACTCCACGGCTTTGGGTTCATCTTGAGCACCAACAACCCAGGGCTGTTCCTCAAAGGGGCTCACAGACCTCAGGCTCATTTCTCTGAGTCTTCACCCAGGCCAACACAGGATCTGGGGACCCTGAGCAGCTGTGACCTCCTCCCTAAAACCCAGCAGTGGGGCCACCTGGGCTGAGCCGCATCTTTGAGAGGTGATGCTTGCTGCCTCTTTCCTTTCCCCTCACAGGTACAGCTTCCGAGTGCCACCGCAGCTGGAGCTGAAGGTGCGCCCGAAGCTGGGCGAGCGGGAGGTGACATTCCTGCATGTCACTGAGTGGATTGAGAAGAAGCTGAAGCACGAATTTCAGGTGCCTGGGCTGTTCAAGGGCTTAACAAACCCTGCTGAGGCTTGGGCATTGCTGCCATCAGGGAGAGTCAGCCTCAGTTCGGGCCACTTGTTTCTGCAAAAAGCCGACATCTGGTCTGGTCTGGCCAGCTTGGAACAGTGAAGACACAGAACCCAAATAACAAGCTCCAGGGCTGAGGAAAAGTGATTTCCTCCCACCATTTGCAGGCCTGCCCCAAGCAGGGAGGGTTGGGGGTGTCAGGCAGTCCCAGGCAGATATCCCCCAAAAGGGCTGAATCCACCCATCTGCTCTGGTTTGGGGATGTTTGGGAGATTTACCTTCCCAAGGGTTTGTTTTCAGCCTCTCACCTCTGCTCAAAGAGCAGAAATGTCCCCACAGGTATTTAGGGCCCCCCAAAAGCCACCCATTTGGATGGCTTCAAAGTGCCCTGCTGTGGCCACCCCTGAAGCCATGGAGGTGGGCAGAGCAAAGATAAACTGTTCCTGTTCATCCCCACCCTGATATCCAGGGCTGGGACCGCCCTGGGGCTGCTGCTGCGGGGGTGGGAGCCCAGGACCTCCAGTTCACAGCCTCTGACCCAGGCGTGGCTCCTGCCAAGCCACCTCCAGGCAGTGTCCCCGTGGTGTTCAAACCCACTGATTTGTTATTCCGGATTCCTCTTTTCAGAAAATTTTGGTGATGCCAAACATGGACGATCTCATCATTCCCATCATGCGCTCTGGCCTGGATCCTTGGCCACCCACCACAGGACTGCCCCGGGACCTGCCAGCCAAGGGGGACAGGAGGCTCTGAAGCACAATCCCAGGGGCAGGGACAATGCCCGGAGCTCAGGGACCTCGCTGGGACATGGGGACAGCCAGGGCCTGGCCACTGACTGCACCCAGGGCTGTGCCTGGATTCATCCTCATCCTCTGCTTCTGCAGATGAGCCTCTTCAAATCCTGCAAGCACACGTTCAGGGCACAACCAGGCTGCTGGAGACCCAGGAATTTCATGGCCATGTTCCCAGGACTCCTGGTCAAGTAGGCAGCTCTGGACAGTGGAGGGCTGGCTTTCCCACTGTCTGGTTCCCGAAGAGGGTGCAGGACACCTGGACCAGTTCTGCACCAAAGGAGTTGGGATCATTGCTGATCCGAAATTCCCAGCTCCGGGGCATCCCCCCCTCCCCACAGGCAGCTGGGCTGCAAGGAAAGCACGGGTGGGAAAGGAGTCCCAACTGAATAAATCCATCGCTGCCCAGCCCTGCCTAGCAGCCCTCTTCTTGTACACAAATTCCCATCTCTGCTGAGGATTCCAGCTGGGATCAGAGGCTTTGAGCAGGGAGAAGCCCCCGGGTTGTATCTTCAGCTCTGCAGTGCCTGGGGGTGTGTGGGAGAGGCAGTGAGGGGAGAGACAGTTGGGGAGCCTGGGCAGAGGCAGGTCATGGGGAGGCCCTGTATTCCCAGTATTCCCAGTGGAAACTCGTGCAGAAGTGCTGGTACCTGCTCTGCTCTCTGCTGGATGAGAAGAAGAAGAGTCTTCATGGTGGTTTGGTGAGTGGAAAAATTCACTTGGCAAAGGAAAGGGAGGATCCAGAGGACACAGCAGGCACTTGGCTGTCCCAGTTAGTCCCTGTCTGTGTGGGCCAGTCCCAAATGCCACTTTTCCCATCCCCACCTGCTGAGAAGCCTGAAAACAGGCAAGACACCCCTCCAGAAGGAAGAGAGGGAGCAGGCATGGCTTGGAGCCCCTTTATTGCAAGTGCCCTGTCAGGCAGCCTTGGATCTCCATCCTTAGAGCTCTTCCTGCACACCTGGCTTCTCCTTCACCAAGTGTTTCTTCTGAGGACCCTGGAAGAGAGCAGAGAGGAGAGTTTGGTGTTAGGGACATGCAGACATGGCTGTGTCTGGGCTGTGGGGACCAGAAAGGCAGCTCTGGCCAGCAGCTGAAAAATGGGGTTATCCTACAGCAAATCAACCCTATGGGAGCAAATGGCAGGAATTACTTATGTCCCTCAACTTCCAGGCAAATGTGATGTTTTACCACAGAATCCATGGCGGAAAATGGCAAAGAAAAGAGCTGCACCCAGGTCAAACCTCCTCCTGTCACCAAGCTCCTCATCACAGCAGCTCAGGGCTGGCAGTGACACAACAGGCTCCTGACACTGAGCTGAAGGAAATCAGCTTAACCTCTAAAGAGCTCTGCCTAACCAATCCCCCTGCCAGCTCTAAGGAGGCTTAGCCAGCTTCACATGGCATTTCTGGCTGACAGGCCAGATCCAGACCCAGTTTACATCTGCCTGGGATCCAGGCAGTTGTTTCTTTGCCTTCTCCTTCTCTCTCTCCTGGTTTATTCAGTGCTTCCTCCCCTTCAGACTCAGACTTGCACCAGCCTGGTGAAGGCTGCAAAACTATTCAGGAAACTGCCATGTTTGGATTTTTTTTTTTTTTTTTGCCCCAGATTTAAGAAAAATACACTGCTTGGCCTTCTTGAAAGCTTCTGACAAAAGCACCATAAATCTGCATCTGAATTTGACCCAAACTTTTTTCCTCTAAGAACATTAAAGCTATAAATCATTCCAAACAAATCAAAGCAGTGCACAATTCCAAGTGAAAGGGACCATATGGCCAAGACAGTGCCTGCCAAATTAACTGCTTGTTTAAAACTTCCCATGGTAAATGGGAACTGGTTGCCCATATGGTCTCTTATTTGCTGGTTGAGTTGTCTTGGATCACTCACACAACCATCCTGTTCTTCCTTAGCATAATTTCTGCTGCGTGAGCTGAGCTTGTGGCTGTCTTTACTCAAGAGAGTCTCAAACATTCGTTTGGCTGTTGTTGTATCGAGAAACATCATAGAATCATGGAATCATAGAATCCTGGAATGGTTTGGGTTGGAAGGGACATAAAACTCATCCAGTTCTACCTCCCTGCCCATGGACACCTGGAAGATGCTTGGTTGGAGTCAGTCAGTTGCTTTAGCCCCATGATGAGCTGGAGGCAGCCTGAGGAACTCACCATGAAAGCCCTCTTTTCCTGAGCTGTCTGGAAGCGGCCGTGGCCGAATTTGGAAGTGGTATCAATGAATTTGAGCTCGATGGCTTCATGGGCCCAGCGGCTCGTGTGCACCAGGAGGGACTGGGAAAGAACAGTCACAACACATCAAGATAATCATTACAGAAAATCAGGACAGCTGTTCTCATGGAAGCAGGGTTGGAATATCCTCTAAACAAATATCTCCTCAAAAATCTGTGTTCTCAGAGCAACACCCTGGTGCTCAGGTGGTGGAGAGCTTGCAGAGCTGCTCTTCACTCAGCATTTCACAGAGTCACAGAATCAACTAGGCGGGAAAAGACCTCTGAGATCACCAAGTCTAACCTATAGCCTAACACTGCCTTGTCAACCAGACCATGACACTGAGTGCCACATCCAGTCTGTCCTTAAACACCAGTGACTCCACCGCCTCCCTGGGCAGCCCATTCCAATGCCCAATCACCCTTTCTGTAACAATCCATCATTTCATTTCTGAAATGAACCCCAGCCCTCAGAGCTCTGAAGCTCTCCAGAGAGGCTCCATCCACCTGCCCACTCCACAAACCCTCCACCTGCCAATGCCCTCAGCACCACATTCATGTGCAACACAGCACCAAGGACCCTCCCAGTGTCCCTGCACAGCATTTGGAGGGCTCTCCATGTGGAGAATGTGTCCCTGGGAAGCTGCGGTCCATCCCAGCCTGGTGCTCTCACCTTCCGGAGGGTGAGCACGCGCTTCCTGGTGCCCACCACGCAGCCCTTCAGCATGAGGAAGTCGTTGTTGACCTCTCCATAGTGAGGGAAACCACCCTGTGGGGAGAGCAGAGGGGTTGGTGGGCAGGAGAGCTGGCTGGGAGAGTCAGGAGAGTCACAGCCCTGTCACCTCTCAGCCCTTACCATAGGTGTGATGGTCTTCTCCGTGATATCGTAGTGCGTCGAAGCGTTGTTCCTCACCACTTTGCCATCCTCCACGTGGATCCCATGGCCAATGCGGTAAATCTGGGAACAGACAGGCAGAAGAGATGGAGACTCTCCTGCCCCTTGCTGAGGAGCTTCACAGGGTGACCAAATCCCCCACAGAATCACATGGTTTTCACCAAGGTGTGCCCTCGAGCAGCAGAAAAGCACCGGGAAAGACATGGAGATGTCTACGGAAATATCTGGGAGGATAAGGACAGCTGAGGGCACCATGGCAAGGAGGATGGTGACAGGATGGGAGGCCTGAGGGAGCCCCCCCGGGCTGTACCTTCTTGTTGATCTCGGTGCGGTGGTGGTAGCCCTTCTGGCCAGCCCGGGCGATGGAGTAGCCCACGCGGGCCGGGTGCCAGGCCCCGATGCAGGCCACCTTCCGCAGGCCCTTGTGTGTCTTCCTGGGCAGCTTCTTGGTGTGCCAGCGGCTGGTCACCCCTGGGAGCATGGGAACAGTGGGCAGGGTCAGCAGGGAGGGGCAGGGCAGGGGCTGGGACTGGGGAAGCAGGGTCCCATCATTCTCCTGAGGGACAGTCCCATCCTTCTCCTGCAGTTCTCAGAGGAGGCTGTGTTGGGAGGAGATGAGGAGCTGTTCTCACTTCCCATGGCTCTGATCAGACTGGGATGTGTTCCATGCCCCCAGGGACACCCACACCCCTGCACATGTGGGGTTTGGGAGACATTCACACAATCACAGAATGGTTTAGATTGGAAGGGACCACAAAGACCATCCAGTTCCAAGCCCTGCCACAGGAAGGGACACCTCCCATTAGATCTTGTTGCTTTATGTACTGACAGTGCCTCTGAGCCTCCTGGGAGGCCTCTGGGCACAGTAGACAGCACAGCTTTCATTGCCCTTAATCTCAGGGAAAATCTTTCCACCAGAGGTTACCTTGTCAGCTCCTTTGTATCTACATCAGAGATGCCCCTGTTGCACTTTTCTCTTGCCGGAATCCCTGAGATTAAGGAAACCAAACTCTGCCACAAGAGAACTGGATGTCATGCTTAAGATTCCGAGGCTCTTTGCTACTCCCTCTACAAAAAATTGGGGGTTCTCAGTGTTGTTAACACCTTCCTGCCCCAAAACCACCTGATGGGCAGAGCCATGTGAGAAGGACAGACCCAAACCCCTGTACCTTTCATCCCGTGCCCCTTGGTCACCCCGATGACATCGATCATCTCGTTCTGGCTGAAGACGTTGTGCACAGAGATCTGCTTCTCCAGCCTCTCCCGGACCCAGTCGACCTTCTCAGCCACTGTGCCCCCATTCAGCTGGATCTCCATAATGTGGGCCTTCTTCTGCCTCAGTGGGAGCAGCCTCATCTGCAGCACACAGTGGTTTAGGGTGACATGTGGCCCCTCGCCCCACAGACACGAGGGTGCAGCAGGGCTGGGTCACTCAGAATCTGTGAGGAGCACAGGGGTGAGCAGAGCCACTGCTTCACCACCCTCTCTGCCACAGTCGTGCCCTTTCATAGCAGCCCTGGGTCAGCAGCTCCTGGTATCTGGGATCTCGTGGAGCCAACTCCTTGTCCTTGAGCCCAGAGACCTCATCTGGGCTTTAGCCAACTTAGCTCTCCCCCAGACTCCAAAGCAGCCCTTAACTCCCGGGATCAGCATGAAAACGGGCCCCTGTGTATCCGGCAATCAGCATCTGGCAAAACTGTGCCTGCCCATGTGGTTATTTTTGCCTAAAACATTTGACACCAGTTGCTAATTTGAGGTGATCATGAGGCCCAAGGTCCCTTGCTGACACAGGACTCAGGACCTGCCCAGGCTCTGCCCTCCTCTTGCTCTCTTCCATGGGATGTGTGTGCTCCCATCAGGATGTGGGGGCTACCCAGTGTTCCCAAACCACAGCCCCTGAGGCAATCCTGGAGCAGGGAGCTCTGGAGGGGGACTGGGAGGTCAGGAGGCAGCTGGAAAGGTCAGTCAGCACCTCCCATTGCCCTGTCTCACACCATCTGCTCTCTCAGCCTCTGTGACACCACCAAAACACCCCCTGATCCCATTTCCAGGCCCCTCAGAGCTGAGGAAGTCCCCGAGCTTTGGGGGATGCTCTGACCTGTGTGTGCATAATGACACGGATGACCTTGCAGTACTTCTTCATGGCTGCAAAATCCTTCTCCAGCTGCCTTTTCCCAGCCTCATCCTGCCATTTTTTGCAGTACTTGGTGAACGCCTTCTTCTTGCTCTTGTGCCTATGACAGAAGTGGTTTGACATCCATCAGAGCTGATAAAGGGCTTGTGACAGTGCAGAGAGGGGACAGGTCACCTTGTCAGGCACCTCCTCGGAGACACAAGGAACCTGTGGATACCTGAGCCTCACCTGACTGTCAGGACCTTGAGGTGGGAAGAGGAAAGTGGATAATGAGCCGTGAAAAGGGCTTGTTCAAGGGTAATTCAAACCTTTCTGCATGAGGAATGCAGTTGTCTCCCACTGACTGACTCAGCACCACCAAAATACAGGCACAAAATGAGAGACAGGAGAAAGCAGGGATCGGGGGCTTGTTGTGGGTAAGTCTCCATGGCACTGTTACAGGAGATTCCTACAGCTAGGAAGCCACAAAGCAGCCAGGCACTTCCCTGGTACCTGTGGATACCTGTGCCTCACCTGGCTGTCAAGGGCTTTGGGAGGGAAGAAGGAAGTGGATGAGTTGTGAAAAGGGCTGACAGGAGAAAACAGAGGCGTATGGTGGGTGGGTCTCCATGGCACTGTCACAGGAGACACAATTCCTGCAGCAAGGAAATTCGTGTTTTCCACTTCCCTCTCTGCTGAGGGGTGTTGATATTTATGAGGGCCAGGGGCCACATTCTGCACCAATATTCCCCCTGGCAAATCTGGTTTCACTCCAGCTCAAGAATTCCAGTTAACTGGGGAGCTGACAAGTCCAACCTACACAAGGGAAAAGGAATCTGCCATATGATATTGTGGAGAGAGCGAACTTGGTTCAACCATTAGAATAAATTTACATATGCATATGCTGCTCCCCAGCATCGGGCTGTTTGCAGTGTCTCTGTGCATGACTAAATAAGCAGCAGTTTCACTCCACAGGAGTTGAGCTGTCTGGGCATCCCGGAGAGCCTGTGGAATTGCTGCCAGAGATCCCTCACAGGCAGCCCCCCAGGAAACCCCCCACTCTGGGAATCCAAGAATCATTGAGGTTGGAAAATACCTCCAAGATCATCGAGTGCAACCTGTGACTGATCCCCACCTTGTCATCCAGCCCAGAGCACTGAATGTCACATCCAGTGGTGCCTTGGACATCTCCAGGGTGGTGACTCCACTACTTCCCTGGGGAGTTCCAATGTTAAATGACCCTTTTAGGGCACACATACCAGTTCTTGTAGAAGCGCCGCCGGCACTCATCGCTGATGTGCTCAGCAAAAACAGTCTTGAAATTCCTCAAGCCCTTGGGTGTCTCGATGTAGCCCACTACCCCCACCACTACCATCGGGGGGGTCTCGATGATGGTCACAGCCTCCACCTCCTCCCGCTTGGAGACCTCTGCAGAGCAGCAAAGGGAAGTGGTGCTTGGCATCCTCTGGGATCAGGTCATTCCCTGGAGGATTCCGGCTGTCACAGAGAGTGCTGGGGGCAGGGTCATGTTTGGTCTCCAACCAGCCCCAGCCTTCCCATCTCCCAAACCACCACTCACTATCGCAGTGTGGAGATTTCCAGCAACTCCCACTCAGCCCATGCTGAGGTGGCCTTTGACCATCCAAGACCTGGACAGCCAGGATTTAACCTAGAAGCTGTGGGCTCCACCACCCCTTTCCAGAAACAGCCTTTCCCAACAAGCCTAATCCCCTCCTTTCCCTCCTGGATGTGGCCCCATGCCTGCTGCAGCCAAGCCTTACTGAGCCCAGGCCTGTGCACCTCCCGCACAATGTGGGTCATTCCAGCCTTGTAGCCCAGGAAAGCTGTCAGGTGCACTGGTTTGCTGGGGTCATCCTTGGGCCAGGCCTTCACCTTCCCTCGGTGCCAGCGGCTCCGCTTGTGGGGCAGGAAGCCCAGGTGGCCATGCCTGGGAGCAGAGAACTTGCGGTGGGACTGTGGAGAGGAACAGCAAAGGGCAGCTTCACTCTCAGCTCCCGGAAAATGGGGCAAAGCACAACAAAATTTCCCCTCTTTTACATGGGAATACCGGAGAGATTCCGGGCTCTTCCTTGAGTTGTAACAGGGTGGGATTTTGTTCAAGCTTCTGTCATGTACATGGAAAAATGTCACAGAATTCTGGAACGGTTTGGGTGGGAAGGGATCTCAGAGACCATCCAGTTCCACCCCCCTGCCATGGGCAGGGACACCTTCCACTATCCCAGGGTGCTCCAAGCCCTGTCCAACCTTGGACACTTCCAGAGATCCAGGGGCAGCCACAGCTTTTCTGGGCACCCTGTGCCAGGGCCTCACCACCCTCACAGGGAAAGGATTTCTACCTAATATCCAGTATAAATCTACTCTCTGTCAGTGTGAATTCACTAAATTTCTGGACAAATGATGCCACTTAAATAAAAAACTTAACATGATCTCCCTCCTTCAGCTTCCTCCGAAGGACTTTGAAGGAGAAATACATTCTCTATTAGATCTGTCCTTCTGTGCTCTTAATTGTAACAATTTATTTGGTACCTGCAGCACCAAAAATGCCTGCTTGGAATTCCTGGGCTTTGTGTCATCAAGGCAAATGGCACAAAACAAGCACAGGCAAGGATCGGGAACACAGGGGAAAGGATGCCCAAAGGAATGGGTAACAGGAACATGCACAGGTTCTAAAGGCACCTTGAAAGCCAGATGAGAAGAGATTAATATATAGACTTCAACCACAAGCAGCAAAGGGTTAGTCCTGCACTCACTGCAGCTCCTTCCTAGCTCAGATCAGTCCTAGCGCCTGGCTGTGCTTTCCACCAAGCTCATTTTCCAGCCTGAGTGGAACTCTGAGGATTCTGACCCCATTCCAGCGGCACTACCAGGAGCATAACCCAGCCTTGCCCGCTGACCCTCCACACACAAGCGACTCCAGCAGAGCTGTACCAACCATGGGACGTCTTCGGCCCGGGGCAGCAGCAGAGAGAGACTGTCAGGAAGTGCCTCCCCAGATTAATACTTAAGATGGTTATGGGTCTGAAGACACAAATTTAGCCGCTCGCTTCACCCGCTGTGATATTCATTTCATTCCTGGCAGGTTGGACACGACAGTTGTGGTGTGATAAAGGTCAATTGCTGCTGGCTCAGTTTACGCTTCTCCCTCCTGAACAACTCCAGTGTGAATGGCAGGAATTAGGGCAGTTTCCTGAATTAGGGCAGTTTCCAAACAGGTACCACACACCCAGAGCTGTGAACACCTGCACCAGGTACCCCCAGCACAGACTGAAAAATCTGTCAGCCCAGGCAAAAAGGCTTTGTGATTCTGATGTGAAAAGAGATCAAGACAATAGACCTCGGAATCACAGAACAGTTTGGATTGGAAGGGACCTTAAAAACCATCCAGTCACAGCTCCTGCCATGGGCAGGGACACCTTCCACTATCCCAGGATGCTCCAAGACCTGTCCAACCTGGCCTTGGACACTTGCAGGGATCATGGGGCAGCCACAGCTTCTCTGGGCACCCTGTGCCAGGGCCTCCTCACCCTCACAGGGAAGGACTTCTCCCTGATATCCCATTTAACCCTGTCCTCCGTCAGTGGGAAATATTCCCAACAGGTCAGGAGCTGTCCCTCTGCTCAGCCCTGTGAGGCACATCTGTAGTGTGGTGTCCAGCTCTGAGCCCCCTCAGCACAGCAGGGCCAGGGAGCTCCTGGAGTGGGGCCGGCGGAGGCTGCGCAGCTGAGGAAGGGCCTGGAGCAGCTCCGTGCCCAGCACAGGCTGAGGGAGCCGGGGCTGCTCAGCCTCGAGAGGAGCCCCAGCTGAGAGGGGCCCTCAGCCCTGGCTGGCCCTGGCTGCAGGGAGGGCTCAGGGCAGGGCCCAGGCTCTGCTCCGGGGCCCAGCAATGGCACCAGAGCAACGGGCAGGGACTGACCCCAGTAATTCCCCCTGCACATACGGACTTTATCCCTGTGCAGTGACCAAGCACTGGAACAGATCCCACAGAGGGTGCGGAGTCTCCCTCACCAGGGATATTCCAGAGCTATCTGTACACAGTCCTGTGCCATGTGCTGTGGGATGGCCCTGCTGAGCAGGGAGGTGGGACAGACGGGACACACCGTGAGCTCCTCCAACCTGGCCCATCCCTGATTCTGGGATCCCCTCACGGAGGAGGGAGATGCGCACTACAACTCCCGGCGTGCCCCGGAGCCGCCGCCATGTTCCCGCGGCCCCGCCCCCTCAAGGGTCACCCCCATATTCCCCGCTCCCGGCGCCTCAGGGGTCGCCGCCATCTTTCCCCGCTGCCGCCGCGATGCCGGAGGATCACGACTGGGAGGCGTACAAGGTGCCGCCGACCCGCACCCCTGTCTCCGAGAGGACCACGTCGGTGCCCAACCCCGTCAACTTCTTCCAGAGCGCCTTCAGCTATGTCTTCGACGCGCCCGTCACCTTCGTCCGAGGTACATGCGGGACGAGACCCCCGCCCCCCCCTTCCCGCTCCCCGTGGGAGTTGAGCAGCGACCCGGGGACGGGCACACAGGGACGGGCACACCGGGGCACGGGGCAAAGGCGTGAGGATACGGGCACCTGGACAGGCAACGGGCACACGCAAGGACACGGGGAGACTGATTCTGACAGTAACAGCAACGGGAACACAGAGGGACAGGACACAGGGACATGGGACATAGACAAATAGACGGCGTGGACACAGGGACAGACAGGGACAGGAGACACAACATGGACACAGGGACAGACATGGACAGCGGACGCAGAAGAACACAGCATGGACACAGGGACATAGGACAGACAAGAACAGAGTTTGGATAGGAGGACAGACACAGGGACACGGGTCACGGACAAGAACACTATTGATAGTGGGACAGGGACATGGGACACAGCATGGACATTGGGAGAGGTGCAGGGGCTTGGGATACAGAGGGACAGACACACTGGTGGGCATGAGCTGGACACAGTAATGGACCCACTGCTGCTGCCTGGGAGGGCAGCACTGGGCAGTGCCAGCACTGGGGCTGTGCTGCCCCTCGGAGTTGGGGTGTGTGACCGGGCTGTCTCTGCAGAGTGGATCGAGCGGTGGCAATCCAAGAACAAGTTCTACTACTACCACCAGAAGTTCCGCCGTGTGCCTGACCTGAGCCAGTGCCTGGATGGTGACTACCTGTGCTACTATGAGGCCGAGGCTCAGTGGAGGAGGGACAGGTATGGCTATGCCTGGACTTTCTCCAGGCGAGGTCACAGCAGAGCACACAGCTCTGGGACCTGCAGCATTTTGGTGGATGCTGGGGTGCTGAGGCAGCACCTCCAGCCCACCCCATTACACATCAGTGTCTTGCTGTCCCTGCAGCACACCTGGCATGGTGGCATTAGGAACCAGCACCCTGAAAATCCAAGCTGACATTCCACAGGGTGTCCTCCCCCATTGCTTCAGCTTTTCTGTCATCTTGTAGCTGCTATTACATTCATCACCATCTTTTCTGCAGGATGGTTGATCAGGAAATCGTGGAGATAGTCCGGGAAAGAATGGCTGCATGCAAGCAGAGGGAAGGGCCCAACTGTTTCCAGAACTGTGCCAAGGAGATGGAGCTGCTGGCACAGGTCACCAAGGCCTACCAGGACAGATGTGAGTATGGCAGCAGCACACAGGGAAAGGGTCCTAAACCCAGGGAAAGGGGGGTCTGAAACCACACTTGTCATGGGACACAGGCTTGTGGGAGGCACTGCTCAGACATTTCCTTTCTTTTTCAGACGGTGATCTGGGTTACCATGGGAATGCACGGACTTGCTTAATGAAACAGAAGCACAGGATGATGGAAGAGAGGAAAGCAGCACAAGAAGAGTAGAACAGTTCCTCCCTCCATGGTGCTGGTATCCAAGTGCATGTTGCTTCCTTGACCTCTGGTGCTGTTGGCCTCCACAATAAACAGACATCTGTACAGTTGAGATCTGTATTCATTCTTTGAAGAGCTCTGCAAGCCCTCAACTACAGGCACTTGGGGCTGCCAGTACTGGGATTTGCCCTCTGGACCTCTTCCTCTCCTCCATGAGCCACCAGAACACTTCATGCTGCTGCGCCCAGCACTGGTTGAGAATTCCCTCAGTCTAGGTAAAGATGATGTGCCCCTGCAAGTGCCCAAGGCCATGCTGGACAGAGATTGGAGCAGTGTTGTCTAGTGGAAGGTGTCCCATGGCAGGAGTGGGAACTGGATGAGCTTCCAGGTCCTTTCCAACCCAACCCCATTCCATGATTTAGCCCACCTGCCCCGAGCACCAACCCCCCCATCACACCAACCACCAGTTCCTGGTTCTCTGATCACTTTATTCTCGTACAAAACCCACTTAGGTTGTGGCCACAGCGGCTGCCTGGGTCCTCTGCACCGACACTCTCGTGTGGGTCTTGGCCAGATGATCAGTGAACTCCTGCAAAAAACACAGCAACAGTGGGTTATTTCCTCAAACCCCTCTCATTTGTTCCTTAGCACCACTTCCCATCCCTGGTGTGCGTGTGGGGCTGGGGGTAGCTCAACTTTATAGCTACCAATTCTTTGGGTATAGAAACCTGAATTTCAGGGGCAAGAATGGTTAAGATTTGAGCTGCCAAGTTACCAAAATGCTCTTACCTGGTAAGGAGACTTGGTGAAGACGGTCTCTTTCCAGAGGTCAGGAGTCAGGTAACTGTAGGTTTTGGAGATGGCATCAAAGGTGGCTTTAGCTGTGGAGAGATGTCACACACTGCCCATCAATTGCTGCAGAACCAGCCTGCTGATCCCACCTACAGCTCCAAAATATCCCCCTGGTGCAAAAATGTGGAATTCTGAAAGGATCAGGGAGACCACAGGAAGGTCTCTCTGATGAACCCACAAAACTCAGGTTTCTCTCTCTCTCCAGTTACGACAATTACACTACGGCACACAAGTGCAATCGCGCAGATTGGGAGATGTGGGATTGTAAAACCCCCATTTCTGTAATTAACTTTCACAGAACCCGCAGCAGGACCAACCTGCACTGTCAGCAGAAGTCATGGCTTCTGCTTCACTGCCAGAGGCACAAACCACTATAAAATGGAGATGCTGTGCCCCGTCAGTGACAGAAGTGGCCGTAAGCTACGTGCTAGCCCCAGAGCTCACCGAAGTTGCCGAGGGTGGCTGTGCAGCCCCGCGCCGATGTGTAGCAGTCATCAATGCCAGCCATCATCAGCAGCTTCTTGGGGACAGGGGCGGACACGATCCCGGTGCCACGGGGAGCCGGGATCAGGCGCACCAGCACGGAGCCGCAGCGCCCAGTGACCTGCAGGGACACAACGGGTCACACCTCCAGAACGCACCCCTTGAACAGCCCCCAGGGCCAGCAGGGGACACTCACCTTACAGGGCACTGTGTGTGGCTTCCCGATCTTGTTGCCCCAGTAGCCGCGTCGCACGGGCACGATGGACAGCTTGGCCAGGATGATGGCCCCACGGATGGCTGTGGCCACCTCCTTGGAGCACTTCACCCCCAGCCCCACATGGCCGTTGTAGTCCCCAATAGCGACAAATGCCTGCAGGCAGAAGAGTTTTCACTGCTCCCTCAGCGGCATTTCCCACCAAGAATACACCGTGGTGGGTTGCTCAGCAGGAACTCAGAGCTCACCCCCAAACCTTATACACAGTTCTTGAAACCCATTTTTGCCCTCAGAGTTCATCCTTCAGTCAAAATCAACAAGGTTAAAGCACTAGGATTCAACTCCCTGCTGCAGCCTCACACTGGTCAGAACTCCCCATGATTTCCCAACAGCATTCTGTCTTTATACCCAAAACTTCTCCCTGAAAATCCAGCACTGCTGTACAAAAACAACTAAATTTTGCAGTCTCAGAATAGTTTGGTTAAAAGGAAGATCAAAAGTGTTGCAATACAACTTTTGGGCCAGTACTGCTTCAAAGAGCATCTGCACGTATCACTGATGCTTTCAAGTTAAAATACACTTAGTAAACTATTAATGGCCCTCACAGCAAAATATTTACTAAATGGGACAGAAACAGGGATTTGGAGTGATGAAAATAACACTAAAAATGCAGAAGGGAAGTTGTGAATGCGAGGATCCTGAAGAACAGGATTACCTTGAACCTGGTGCGCTGCCCAGCACGGGTCTGTTTCTGCACAGGCATAATCTTCAGCACCTCATCCTTCAGCGAGGAGCCCAGGAAGAAATCAATGATCTCCGACTCCTGCAAAAGTCAGGCACTGAGCACACAGAAATCACGGCATCCTGGAATGGTTTGGGTTGACAGGGACCTCCAAGGTCAGCTAATTCAACCCCCTGCCAAGGGCAGTGACACCTTCCAGTATCCCTGGGTGCTCCAAGCCCCATCCAACCTGGCCTTGGACACTTCCAGGCATCCAGGGCCTCCCCACCCTCACAGGGAGGAATTCGTTCCCACCTAACCCTGCTCTCTGGCAGTGGAAAGCCATTCCCCCTCGTCCTGTTCCTCCAGGCCTCTGTCCACAGCTCCTCTCCAGCTCTCCTGGAGTCCCTTTGGACGGTGTAAGGGGCTCTAAGGTTTCCCGGAGCCTCCTCTTCTCCAGGTGAACATCCCCAGCTCTCCCAGCCTGGCTCCAACCTTTGGAGCACCTCCCTGACCCATCACTTCCATGTCCACAGCAACTCACCTTGATGGGAAGCGAGAAGAGATAAATCTCCTCGAGAGACTTGATCTTCATATCCTTGACCAGGCGACCGAGCTTGGTGACAGGAATCCACTGGCAAGGAAATCCAGGAGCAAGAGTCACCAGGCGCCAGCACCCGTCGGGAACCGGCTCTGCTGCCCCATGCGAGGGGTCGGCAGCACCCCCGGCCCCGGCGATCCCCACTCACCTCCTTATCCTCGGCTTTGCCTCCGCGGGCCCCGCGGCCTCTCCCGCGGCCCCTCCCGCGGCCACGGCCGCGGCCCCGCAGCCCGGTCCCGAATCCACCGCGGAAGCCCCCGCGGGCCGCTCCTGCTCCTCCCGCAGCACCGGCGTCGTCCGCCATTTGCTGGAACAAAGCGGGACGTCAGCCGGGCCCCGTCGGTCGCGGATGGGCCCGGATGGGCCCGGGACCGCCCGGGGCCCGCCGCCACCGCTCCCGCCGTACTTACGTGATCTCTCAGCGTAGAAGGCCGCACCACCGCGCCGCCCGCTATTTATAGTGCGCGGGCATCTCGCGAGAGCAGCGCCCGGCAGTGCCCAGCCCCGAGAGCTGAATGAAGAATAAACCACAGGGTAGAATGAGTGGTTTATGGTAAGTTATACAGAGTGAGGGGCGGACGCGGCTCTCGGGATAACAGCGGGCGCACGCGGCGAGCGCTCAGTGAGCGGCGAGGCGGCGGCGGGTGAGGATGTGTGGGGGTGGTGGGAGCGGGAGCGCACCGCTACACCTCCCTTCTTTTGTGCGCATTTAACCTTTATAAAGCTCTGCTGGGAAGCGGTGATGGCGCTGCCCGAGCCGGAGCCGGGCCGGGTGGGGCGCAGGGAGCGTCCTGGGAAGGCGCTCCGGGGGCCGCAGTAGCGTCCGGCGCGGTCTGAAAATCACTCGGGGTCTGCTGTGGCCCCGGGTGAGATAACGGCGCCCATAGCATCGGGAACATTTAAGCTTATTGCCTACGCCTGTGTGTGGGGAATGAAACCCGTGTTCCCATAAGCCCCGTGCCCGGCGGGTACAGGGAAGGAGGGGGTTGTAGTGGCTGTTTTGCAGAGCGCTTTGTTCTCCTGTAACAGGTGGCCCTGCCTGGCCGGTGAGAGCCGCGGCCCCGCCGTGGGCTGGGCTGATACTTCCATGGCGATCCCTTCCCCGGAGGAGCTGTGAAGAGCACGGGAATGCCGTGATGGACGGCGAGACAGGAGTCACAGCTGAAAACGATTCGTGTTTGTATTTTGGTGCGCAATAAAAGATTTAATGCTTAAAAGATGAAGTGTCTCTCTTCTTTCTAATTGTCTGAAGTCCTGCTCGGAGCAGGGAGATCACTCCATTGGGGCGGGGAGGGAATATTTTGCTGGAGAACGCTCTGGATCGCTGAGAAGATGCACCGCAGGAGCTACTGCGGGCTGGGTTATCGCCGCTCGCACGGAGCAAGGGGAATTTTGATCCCGTTACTCCGCAGCCGCCCCCTGCCCGCACCCAGCGCGGCGCGGGTGGCGGCCCCTCGCTTACGTCACTGCCGGGGGCCGGAAGTGTTTCCCCATTTCCCGGAAGTGGCGGCCGGAAGCACGTGGGCCGCGGCCATGGCGGACACGGACCCGGCCGCCGCCGTCGCCCCCGTGCGCTTCAAGAGCAAGTGAGGGAGCGGCGGGACCGGGCTGGGGCTGCGAGGGCGAATGAGGGGCTGGGCCGCGCGGCCTGAGCCCCCAGGCCACCGCCGCTCCGCTTTAACGGGGCCTCTCCGCGCGTCTCTTTCCCTTCCAGCTATGCCGTGACGCGGAAGATCGAGCCGTTCTACAAGGGAGGAAGAATCCAGGTAATCCAGGCTCTGGAGGGACACTTGGGAATGTCGCGCCTCCTGGCTCTAACGTTCCTGTTCCCGATCCCTTTTCTTCAGATAAGCCGGGATGGGAAGTTCATGTTCTGCCCCTGTGGGAGCAAAGTCAACGTCATCGATGTGGAAACAGGAGCTCTCCTGCACAGCCTCCAGCAGGTGACCGGCCTCTCCTGAGGGTTTTCCTGGGCTCCCGTGGGATTTTCCCACTGTGGATATGAAGCTCCCAGGGGTGAGGAGTGCAGGGAAGGTGGGAACGGACCCAAACATAGGGTTTTGGGTGGTCCCCGATCTGTACTCATTGTCAGCAGAGCCGCGTGAAGAAGGGAGCTCTGAGATCTTTCCAGGGATGGTTTAACTGTGGGATTTCCCTTCTTCTTTCCCAGGAGGAGGAAGAGGATGTCACAGCATTCGTGCTCAGCCCTGATGATGAGGTGGGTTTGTGCTGGGGGCTGTCAGGAGCCTGGGACAGGCTGAGCCAGGAACAGGGGGGATTTTGGGGTGTCTGTGCAGGGCCAGGGGTTGGACTCGATTATCCTTGTGCATCCCTTCCAACTCAGGATATTCCATGATTCTAATTCATGCCCTCTGTGCTTCCCGAGATCCCCCTGGAGCCTTCTCAGGCCCTTCCCTCTGGGTCAAACTCGGACTTGCTGAGAGCCTGAGCTCCAGCAGCAGCACCTCTGTGTGGGACCGACAGAAACCCAAACCCAGCCAGTGAATCAATCCGTGGTTAATGGTGCTTCCCTTGCCCCACTCCCAGGTGCTGGTGACGGGGAGCCGGGCGCTGCTGCTGCGCCAGTGGCACTGGAGGGAGCCCAGCTGTGCGCGCACCTGGCGAGCCGTGCACACCGCGCCCGTGGCCACCATGGCCTTCGACCCCACGGCCACCCTGCTGGCCACAGGTACGAGCCAGCACTGTCACGGTGGGGGTGACCCAAGGGATCTTCTGCTCCTGGAGAACTTCCCTTGGCAGCGTCCTCCTGAGTGCAGTCAGGAGAGGTTCACTGCTCCAGTGCCATGGCCAGTTTGGAGATCTGTTGGCTTCCTATGTCTCTCCTCCGGAGTTCATTCCCAGATGTCCTGCTTTTTCCAGGTGGCTGCGACAGCACCATTAAGATCTGGGATATGATCAAACACTACTGCACACACAACCTGAAAGGATCCTCTGGAGTGGTACAGTAAGGATGAGTTGTGTTTGTCAGTCCCTGGCTGTGGTGGGATACTGGGATTGATGTGGAATTCTTGAGTTAATGGAACATGAAAGCCCATTCCAGAGAGGAAACAGTTTGGTCAAGAATTCTCATGGAATCACAGAGTTGTTGGGCAGGGACACCTTCCACTGGTCCAGGATGCTCCAAGCCCATCCAGCCTGTCCTGCTGTGGGATGTGCATTATTTAAAGATTGGGTGGTTTATTCCTGTCCTGTCCTCCTGCCCAGCCTGGTCAAGTTCCACCCGGACATCTCCCGCCTGCAGCTCTTCTCCTCCTCCATCGATTACAAGATCCGCATCTGGGACCTGAATTCCAGCAAATGTGTGGCAGTGCTGGACGGGCACTTCAGTGCTGTCACCTCGCTGGCGTTTGCAGATGGGAACACCCTCCTGAGGTACCTCCTGGCAGGGCTTGACCCTCCATCTGTTCATCTCCTGAAGGACTGGGGGATTCTGGCAGGTTCTGCTGTGAGGGGAAGGGTTGGTACAAGTGCTCAGTGGGTGCCAGCACCTGTACATTGGAATCATGGAATGGTTTGGGTTGGAAGGACCTTAAAACCCATCCAGTCCCACCCCCTGCCATGGGCAGGGACACTTTCCACTATCCCAGGCTGCTCCAAGCCCCATCCAACCTGCCTGTGTTTTTGGGAATACCCTGTGCTGGTAAAGGGAGGGAATGCTGGTGCTCTCCCTCCCTTTGATTCTCCAGAGAGGTGTTGAACTCCCACAGTGCCAAATTTGCACCCAGAGCCGAGCTGAACAGATTTAGCACTAAAACTGAGCTTTTCATTTGCAGCTCTGGCCGTGATAAGATCTGCATGGTTTGGGACCTGGACACCAGGCAGAGCAAACGAACTGTTCCTGTCTATGAGGTGAAACTGCTTTTTGTTTCTTCTTTTGAGGTCCTTTGTAGTTTCTAGGCCATGGTTTCCCTCTTTAGGGTCTGTACATTGTGAAATCAGGTTTCTCTCCCTTCCCAGGGGTTTTCAGCTCTGGTTCTGTGCCTCTCTGACTCTTGCAGACCGTGGAAGCCGCCGTATTGTTGCCTGAAGAGGGAGATTTCTTTCAGCTGGGTGTGAAGAAACAAGGGCTGCACTTTGTCACAGCTGGCAGCAAAGGTGGGTGTCACTGCCACGTTTGGAGCCTGAAGGGTGGCACTTCAGTCACTTCACTGCTGTTATTCCTGGGATGTGCGTTCTCCATGTGGCTGGAGAGCAGGGCCTGCTCCTGAGTTCCTCGGGCAGGGGTGGATGAGCAGGACAGGGCAGGCATACTCTGATCCATTTAATACTCAAACACATTTATGTCTATTTTCAAACTCAATGAGTTTGATTTGCACTGAAGAAGCAAAACTTGGAGGGTTTTCCTGCCACCACCATTGGATCCTGCCCAGTCCTGCCTTGGAGCTCTGTGGCTTTTCCCAGTGTACTTTGGATGATATTCCTTGGACATCCACTGTGTAAAGCAGTGGCTCTGCCATGATTTCTGCTGGTTTTTCAGGCATCCTGAGGGTGTGGGACGTGGCCACAGCTGCCTGTGTGCACACCCAGCCCGTGCCCTTCGTGCTGCGGGAGGAGCCGAGCGAGCGCAGCCTCTCCCAGTGCCAGTTTGTTCCCGCCAGGAATGAGATCCTCACCGTGTCCATGGAGCACAACATCGTCTTCTATGACGCTCAAACCCTTCAGCTCAGGAAGCAGGTGACAGCCCTCAGCCTCCCTTTCCCTCTTTCCATGCTCCAGGATCAGCTCTGCTTCTGGAAGAGCTTTGCCCAGGGGAGCCCTTGGCTCCAGCCTGTTCTGGAATTGTTCCGTAGTGACGGGGAATTTCACTGGTTTGGGGGAATTTTGCCCAGACATCAACACAGAAACGAGAAAGCAGAACAGGCTTAGCCAGAAATCCCTCCTGGGTGTAGAAATTACACCCAGTATTAAATGAAAACCAGTCATTCCCACCTTCTCCTTCAGCTGCCTTTTCCCTCTTGGACTGTTTCCATTCCAGCTCGCAGGATACAATGAGGAAGTTCTGGATGTGAAGTTCCTGGGCCCTGGTGACTCTCACATTGTTGTGGCCACCAATAGCCCCCAGCTGAAAGTGTTTGAGCTGGCAACATCCCACTGCCAGATCCTGTACGGCCACACAGGTGTGTGACAGCGCTGGCCGGGGGGGACGTGGGCAGCTCTTCCTTTATCCAGCTTCTCCTGAACTCTGGTGGAAATGAATCCTAGAATTCTTGCTGGAGCAGCATCACAGCAGGTTTGGGAGTTGTGTGGGGAAAGGGACCATGGGATACACCCTATCCCTGGCAGTGAGATCAGTTTAAATTGGAGCTGAAGGTGTAGATGTGTGACAGGCTCAGTCCATAGGGACTGGGGTGTCGTGTCCCAGACATGTCCCCTGTCTCATTAACTGGGCTCATCAAGCACTGGGCTCATTAACTAGCCCCTTTCTGTTGTCCCATCTCAGTATTGCTCTGCATTCACCAGGTTTTATTTCTTCTGTTTAGAAACAATCCTGGCTTTGGACGTCTTCAGAAAAGGCCTGATGTTTGTCACCTGTGCCAAGGTGTGTCACAGTTCTCCATTTAATGAAACTCTTCGTTCCTAGTGATCCTTGGGGGCAAAATTATATCATTTTTGGAACTCCAGAAAGGGAGTTTTTTTCATACAATCCCTGTCTTCTGCATCCCCCAAATACAAGGTTCTCCCACTATTCCTTTTTAATGTTGTCCCTGGGAAAATTGGTTGTATTTTATTGGCCTAAAGGAGGTGTTTCCTTCTCCAAACATCCTGGTCAGAAAAGTTGTTAGTGTGAGACTGATGGGGGAAAAGGTGCTAAGAGCCCTGGTGCACCCAAAAATAAAGCTCTGATACAACCAGAAATAAACCCCCATGCTGGAATTCCAGAGTGGGAGCTGATCTTGTCACCTGCTGTGACAAAGATGAAGGTTCAAGCTGGAATATCAGGGACCAGTCGGGCTCAGGGATGTGATGAAAGCACAGGGGACCGATGACTTCCCAGAAAACTCCAGCATTTTCTGTCTTTCCTCCCCCCAGGACAGAAGCATCCGGGTGTGGCGGATGGGCAGGGCTGGCAGGGTCACCTGTGTGGCCCAGGGCCTGGGCCATGCCCACGGTGTGGGTGCTGTCGCCTGCTCCAGGTAACACAAACTGGGGGAGGGTTCCCCTTGTGACCACAGGGATTGAGGGGAATGTCCTGGTGGGTGCTGCCCCCCTCCCAGCTTCTCATGGTGCCCAAGTGTGAAGGGATCATGGAATGGTTTGGGTTGGAAGGGACCTCAAAGCCCATCCAGTCCCACCCCTGCCATGGGCAGGGACACCTTCCACTATCCCATGTTGTTCCAAGCCCTGTCCAGCCTGGTCTTGGGCACTTCCAGGGATGGGGGAGTCACTCTGAAATGAAAGAGCTTGGAAAGACATGCAAACACTGTTCCACATCCCAGCAGAGGCTGAGTGTGGAGATCCCAGTCAGGGAGGAGAAACCACTGAATTGTTTCCCTGCACTTGATGGTTTCATTCCTTCCAGGCTGAAGGAAAGCTTTGTAGTGACCAGCAGCCAGGACTGCACCATCAAGATCTGGAACATCCCGGAATCCCTCACTTCCAAAGCAAAAGCAGCCTTGATCTCCAGCCCAGAGCCCCTCCATGCCAGAGTGACTGAGAGGGGCCATGACAAGGTACAGCTGCCCTGACCTTTTAGTGCCTCAGTCTCCCTCCTGTGCTGCAGCCCACGTTTGTTCCATGTCCCACAGTCAGAGCCAAGGCCTGACCCTCTTTCTCCTCCTCTTGTGGCTTCCCCAGGATATCAACAGCGTGGCAGTGTCCCCCAATGACAAACTGCTGGCCACAGGCTCACAGGACCGGCTGGCCAAGCTCTGGTCCTGCTCCGACTGCTCCCTCCTGGGGGTTTTCTCTGGGCACAAACGTGGGGTCTGGTGTGTGCAGTTCTCCCCCGTGGATCAGGTCTTGGCCACCTCCTCAGCTGATGGGACCCTGAAGCTTTGGGGACTTCGGGACTTCAGCTGTCTGAAGGTGATGAGAACTTTGCCCCTTGCCCTGGGCAAAACCTTGGGGTTCGTTAAGGATCCTTCAAAAACCTGGAACTTATTTCTCTGGCCTTTATGAGTAAATCAGATCCTTTTGTGTCTCTACAAAGGCCTGGCAGTGGCTCTGGCACTGCTGAGCTTCCTTTCTGTTTTCCAGACCTTTGAAGGCCACGATGCCTCAGTGCTGAAGACCATCTTTGTGAGCCGAGGGGCTCAGCTGCTCAGCAGGTTCGTGCCTGCCCAGGGATCTGGGGAGATTCCAGAATTAAGGGAATATCTGAGCTCATCACCAGCACCAAGAGGGAACAGTCTTGTGTCCAAAGAATCTTTGGAAGGATTAATAGGAAGATGCCATGTTTAGGCCAAGCTTTCTGTAGAGGTTATTTTAATCTTCCTCTTCTCCAGCAGTTCCATGGATTCCATGTGGCTGCTGTGGCATTGCTGGGTTGGGACAAACGCAGTAGACAGATCTAAGGGTGCATCTTGCCCGCTACATTTTTGGTTAATTCTGCTTCTGTTTGGAAGGCATTGGAATGGGACAAGTTCATCTGATATTTGAGGTGGCACAGAGCAAGAATGGATCTGTCCAGTGATTCTTTCTGTTGTGTTTCTCTTCCAAAAGTGGATCCGACGGTCTCTTAAAACTGTGGACAATTAAAACAAACGAGTGTGTGAAAACATTAGATGGTCATGAAGATAAAATCTGGGGCCTTCACGCCAACAAGAAAGATGACATGGTGGTGACAGCCTCCAGTGACTCCTGCATCACCCTGTGGCAGGTACAGCATGGGGGGTTGGTTCCTCCCTGGGTTAATAATCGGGATAATCGGAGAGCTCAGCATCCCAGTGGTTCGTTCCTCACATGCTCTCCTCCTTTTCTGCCATTTGAAATTAGGTCAACAAGGCTGATCTTGGGGTTTGGGGGTATTTTTTGGCCATCCTGTATTTCCTTAGAGCAGCAGATGAGCCCCCAGCATTGGAGCTTTGGAGGGAGTTTGGGAATTGCTGGATTTAACATTTAAATTACTTGACCCCAAGATTTTGGTGCAGAAACTGGTTTCCAAATCACTCAATGGCTAAATCAAAATCCTTCTATATTAAAGTTGGATTTGATAAAGTTTTATCTTGTTTTTCATAGGATGTGACTGAAATTGAGGAGAAAGAAGCACAGGCTAAACAGGAGGAGCAGATTATGAAGTGAGTTGATCTTGTGCCATAAAGAGCTGTGAAGGGCAAACTGTGCAGTGAAACTGTCCACACCTGGAGCCATCCAGCTCCATCTGATCCCAATATTGGAGTGAGGGAATTGAGGTGTTTATTGACAAGCACCACGGACTTCTTAACCATTATTGCAAAATCTGCAATTTTTGTGTAGTTTCTTTTTTTTCCACCACCCAAAGATTGGTTTCACTCCTGCCCCTGATTTGTTTTCCAGAGAGCAAGAGCTTTCTAACCTGCTCCATGAGAAACGGTACCTCAAAGCTCTGGGCCTGGCGATCTCCCTGGACCGGCCGCACACGGTGTTGACAGTGGTCAAGGGTGAGTCCAGAGCGTGCTCTGAAGGCATTTCCTGCCCTCTCTGCTTCCCAGAACACCTTTCCCAGCTAGTTCAAGGCTACAAAGTCCAATAATTAGTCTGAAATTCTCAGTTTTCCCTAAGTGAAATCACCCATGGTGTCCCTGCTCTCATTTCTGTCTCCAGCCATCCTCAAGGAACCTGAGGGGAGAAGGCGCCTGGAAGAGAACATTGTTCGGCTCCGCAAGGATCAGAAAGGTTTGTTGCAGGATTAAAGTGCCGAAAGCTTTTGGGTCAGAGGCTTGTTTTGTCACCTGAAATTAGAATCTTACAATCCTGGAATGGTTTGGATTGGGAGGGAAATTAAACGTTGTCCAGTCCCGCCCCCTGCCATGGGCAGGGACACCTTCCACTATTCCAGGTTGCTCCAAGCCCTCTCCAGTGTGGCCTTGGATGCTTCCAGGGATCCAGGGGAGCTTCCATCACTGTGTGGGAGCTGCACCTCTCTGTAGGACCCCAGGGATGTTTTCCAGTGTGGCCTCTCCCATATGCCAGCCTGGACAGGCTTCCTTCCCCCACAGAGGCAGTGCTGGCATTCCTGGTGACATGGAACACCAACTCCCGAAACTGCCATGAGGCCCAGGCTGTCATGGAAACCCTCCTGAAGCACGAGGCGCCGGACAACCTGCTGCAGTTCTCAGGAATTAAATCTGCTGTGGAATCCCTGCTGCCCTACACGGGTGAGGCACTGCAGGCACGGGCAGGGGCTGGAGGTGCTGACTTGGATCAGGGATCATGGAACAGTTTGGATTGGAAGGGATGGGTCAGTTAATCCAACCCCTGCCATGGGCAGGGACATCTTCCATCATCTCAGGCTGCTCCAAGCCCCATCCAACCTGGCCTGGGACACTTCCAGGGATGCAGGGGCAGCCACAGCTTCCCTGGGCCTTTTCACCCTCACAGGGAGGAATTCCTTCCCAGTATCCCATCTCCCCCTGCCCTCTGGAACTGGGAAGGCATTTCCTGTGTCCTGTCCCTCCACCCCTTGTCCCACGTCCCTCTCCAGCTCTCCTGGAGCCCCTTTAGGCACTGGAGGGTGCTCTGAGGCCTTCCAGGAGTGTTCCTTTCTCCAGGCTGGACATTTCCAGCTCTCCCAGCCTGGCTCCACAGTCTAAGGACATGTTCTGCTGCCTCCCCTGTGACTCCAATCCTTTCCCTCCTTGCAGAGCGCCACTTCCAGAGGCTGAGCCGGCTGCTCCAGGCTTCCACGTTCATCGAGTTCATGTGGCAGAACATGAGGCTGGCAGATGTGGCCCAGCAGGACCAGGGGACTCTGTGACCCCCTTCCCACCGATTTCTCTTTCCAAAGAGCTCTTTCCCACCAGGATGGCAGCTGGATTTTTAGTTCTGTATTTTATAATAAATGTTCTAATTTCTAAACCAAGTCCAGCATCCAATTTACTCAGGGCTGAATGAAAGGAAAAGGTCGTTTCTTTGGCCAAGCCAGGGTTTGTGTTTTCACACCCTGAATTTTCAGACTCACAAACAGAAGTTAGTTTGGAATTAAAAGGCAGAATCCCACCAAGCAGTTGGGTTTAAAGGATTCACGGAACTGAGATCCTGCTTGGGCAAAGCCCCCTGGACCAAGGCAGGGGTCTCACCTGTGCCCACTCCAAATTTAGAAGCTGGGAGGGAGAAAAGCACAATTTAAATTCCCCAAATAGCAAATTTTTAAAGCATGAAACACAAGAAAGCTTCAGAGATATTTACATGTATTTTATTTCATTGACAAAAATATATAAAATACAAACAACATAAACACCACATGTTCTTTATAAACATATTAAGAGATACCTGGGAGAATAAGTACACTTAACGCCATGAGTGTAGAGAAAAGTCTTAATTTTCCTATAACTTTTTCTAACTCAATTCTAGCAAATGAGTTTAGGATTAGAATCGTTGTGAGTTTCAGTAACTACCCAGCCCCCTGGAAAGGGGAATGTTTTGTCCATAAAAGTGACCTCTGTCCCCATCCCCAGGTGGGACACAAGCTGTGATTCCCCTGGTTGTGTTCCTGTGCCTGCACAGACATGGCTGGAGGGAACAGGGATGAGGTTCCTCCCCAAGAGGTTTTTTTTCTCACAACCATTCAGCAGATCCAGCCCATCCCTATAAAAAAAAAAAACCCAAATCGACACCAGAAGTCAAAGAGTTAAAAAAAAATCTATAAAATAGGGGGTTCAGGTAACTGACATCACACAGGTGCACCATCCCATCCCTCCCCAATCCAGTAACTAGCTCAGGGTGCCAGGGGTGACTAAGTCACGCTGGTGCCACGCCTTTGCCCTCCACTGTGGCCATGGCTGTGTCAGCTCATCCTGCTGTGGGGAACAACACAGCCACGACTGTGAAACGCTCACATACTGCAGGGCAGGGTGAACAACTGCCTCAGGGAGAATTCACTGCCTGCTAAGTGACCTCCAGCTCTGGAGCGGCCGGATCCACACCGAGTGACACCACTCGCTCCTCTCCCAGTAGCTCCCTGACCCCTGCGAAAGCTGCAGCAGGAACGGTGGTGCCCAGGGAGGTGATGGCTGTGTGTGTGTTACTTGGGAGGGGACAGTCCCAAGCCCTGACGTTCCGGAGCTGCTCCCAGGGGCCTCCAGCGAGTGAGGCTGTCCCCGTGTCCCCTCCAGGGCCACTAATGCCGGCTGGGGATCGGGAGCAGGGCCTGCAGGGCCGCCCGGGGAGCCGACTGCTGCACAGCGCGCTTGGTGACGGTGCTGCACCTCTGCAGGATCTCGTGGGCCGAGGGACGCGCCGGCACCTTGGGGACACCCGCGGCCAGCTCAGGGTCAGCGAGCGACGAGCCGAGCTCGGCTGCAGAGGACTCCACAAAGCCGGAATCGTTCCTGTTCCTGGCACTGAGGTGTGGGGATTTGCTGCTGTGCGTGGCCAGGCCGCGGGTCGAGGCGGGAGAGCTTCTGGCCTGCTCCACGTCGGGCAGGGATCGGGACAAGTCGGGTGTCCAGGCCAGCCGGGCGTCCCCCTCACTGCTTCTCGCCGAGCTCAGGGAGGAGCTGTCCAAATCCAGCTCCGGCGTGGAGCTGGCCCTGGGCAGAGACCGGGATCTGCTTCTCTGAGGGCTCCCGTCCTCCTCACGGGGGACAAAGGAAGGGCTAGGCTGCAGCCTGGGCTGAGCAACAGCCTCCCCCCGGGGCTGGGGGGAGCAGAGGATGGGGGTGGAGGTGTTGAGGCCGCAGCTCATGATGGTCTGGAGCTTGTGGTGAGGGTTCTTGTAGGGCCGGAGGCACAGGGAGGGAATGTAGCCAGTGCAGCCATTGTACCTGAGGGCAGGGATGGAAAGAACACTGAGAAAACGCTTCCAGCAGCTCAGGCCGAGGGGAAGGAGCACAGCACTTGGGGAAGCAGTTCTGTGCTGTCCGTGGGATGTAAGGACAGGGAATCCATCCCCAGCCAAGGACATTCAGCTCAGGGGGCTCCTGTGCATCCCACACGGTGGGGAACAGCAAGCAGCACCTGCAGCAGGTAAGCAGCTCCCTCGGGGAGCCAGGACTTTGGGAAAGCCTCCTCACCGGATCAGCCACCAGCCGTTGTGGGACCTCCTGACCACCTCCACGACCACACCCTGGTTCAGCGAGAGCTCGTCTGCCTTCTGAGCCTCATAGGCCTGCACCACAAAGTACAAGCTGCCTGCAGAGAGAGGAAGAGGTTGGGTTTGCCTTGTGTAGAAAATGCTCCAATCCCAATGAAAGACCAGCCCAGCTGCAGGGCAACTGTCCCTGAGACAGCTGAGAGTGACTGGTTTGCTCAGGGACCCCAATCTGATCCATTTAGGCTGGATATAAGGAAAAAGTTTTTTACAAAAAGGGTGGGGAGGCCCTGGCACAGAGTGCCCAGGGAGGCTGTGGCTGCCCCATTCCTGGAAGTGTCCCAGGCCAGGCTGGATGGGGCTTGGAGCAACCTGGCACAGTGGAAGGTGTCGCTGCCCATGGCAGAGGGTGGAATGAGATGGGCTTTGAGGTCCTTTCCAAACCAAACCATTCCATGATTCCATGACCCACAGGTGGTGGCAGAGCTGACCACAAGAGTCAGAGGTCCAGGCAGGGACTCCAGGCAGTGGGTAAAGTGGTGGGGTTTTGCAGAACTCATGTTTTGAAGGAGGAACAGACTTACCCTCCTCATTTGAGCTAAAGGCATTCTGGATGTCCTCAGAGGCATCAAGCTCTTCCAGGTATGAGGCTGGGAACCAGGCTATCTGCTTGTCTGCGTTTTCCACCAGCCACCAGCCTACAAAGAACAAAAATACCCAGATTTTAACAGCCTGCAAGTTAAGACATGACAATAATCCCTGGGTAGGGGATACAAGAGACAGCAGGGGCATTCACTGTCCCCCCAGGTAAACACACAAGTGCAAACACCTGCAACCCTGACACTACCTCAGCATTTGCCGAGCTATGAATCCATCTGCCCATCCACCCCTGACACTGAATCTTCTCAAACTTACCAGTCATGTCCTTGATTAACACTTCCACAATCTCCTTCTGAGCCACTGTGAAAGGTTTGTTCTTTGTGTCTTTGGTTTCAAAGGCCTCAATGCAGCGGTAGCTCTCCGATGCCTGAGGGAGGGTGATGGAGAGGGGCTGGGGGTTCTTCTCCCTTCTGAATACTGATGGCATGATCACAACACTGGAAAGTAAAGTCTCATGTCAAAAATGCAAGTGGAAGGTTGAGTTTTTTATTGATTTTGGGAAAATCATTTCTGCAGCGGGCTGAGAAAAGCTTTAGGCATCAGAAACAAAATTAACCGGGATAGAAGCAGCCAGCTGAACTGCCCTGGAGTGTAACTGGTGTTTCCCTTCTATCCATATCCCATAACATTTTTGCCTCATGAACAAAGAAAAAAGTACAACTCAGATTTCATACCTGTTTTCAGGGAAGGAGGGATCAAGGTCTTGAGTCTGTGCCTTGAAAAACTGATTCACCTCTTCACCCTGGGAGATTTTCACGTCCGTTTTCAGCAGCTCCTGGGAATACGTTTCCAGCAGTTTCAGGATTTCCAGGCACCTGTTCAGCTTCCCTCCCTTCCTCTGCTGCATAGTTATACCTTCAAAATAACAAGGGCACAGTTGGGACAGGACAGCAATGGATCTGGATCCTGGGAGCAGCATCTTTTCCCTGAACAGCAGCCGGGGTGCCCTCACCCACCACCCTTCCTGCCCAAGCCCAAACCGTACAAAGTCACTGTCCCTGCCTCCCTGTCATTTTTAACAGCTCCTGATATGATTTTTTAACATCTAAAATTTATCTTTTTTTCACATGTAAAGTTTCAAGAAGATCTAGGCCAATATTTGAAATGTAGCATTAATTTACCAAGTGCAATTATCTATTAAAAAAAGCCTTTCTGGGTTATTTTAGGTCTGTATGAGACCCAAACGTTGATGTGACCCAGTGGTGCCATGGCAGGAGCAGGAGTGACCCCTAATCTGTTCCAGAGCAAGGTCAGACTCAGAGACTTCAGTCTCTGTCATAGGTTATGACTGTCCCCAACCACTCTCGTGTTTGTGGCCCATCAGAGATTTGTCCTTACCTTTAAACCTGGGTAAACTCCTCAGTGACCCACTTTCAGTGGGGAATTTTCTCTTCAGCTCCTTCTAAAAGCAAGGAGAAAGAGAGAACAGTGATTCCTCACAGCTGATACATGCCTGGGCTCCTTCCCCTCCCCAGGACAGGAACCTTGAAATTTCAGGAATTGAAAAGTCACTTACATGGAATTTCTTAAACTCTTCAAACGTCCTGTAGATGAGAATGTTGTTCTGATCTGACCAAGACACAAACATCATGTAGTTCTGGGAAATGAACAGGGGAAAGAAAAGCATTTTAATCACAATGTTCAATTTTGGATGCTTTCAGGCAATCAGCATTTGCTGTGGTTTAGTTGTGGCTTCAGGCTGAGAGTGTCACAATAAAAACGAAATAAAACATTAAACCTACAAAAATATTTCCTTAATTCATAGCCCTAAATGGAAAATCATTGCTGAAACCAGGAGAATTTTGTGGTGCTGTGACAGAAAGAGAGCAAAATCCAAGATATGAAGCCCATTAAAAAACAAGTCCCCTTGTCCTAGATCCCAAGGCTCCGATCCCAACACTGTGGGGAATGAGCATACCCCCGAAAAAGTAACTCCTCTAGTTTCCCCATTTGTAAATTGTATTTAAGGAGGAAAACAAAGCCAAAAAAAAGAGTAAAAGTTAAAGTACCTTCTCTTTTCTGCATTGCATGAAGCCAACAGCCTTCACATCCACGGGGTACCTGTTGCAGCTCATCTTCCCCACGGCTGCTCCTCCTCCTTCGCAGGGAGCTGGAGGGATGTGTGAGGGAAGGATGAGAGCTAGAGGGAGCAGAGATACGGCTCCAGCCCTGACCGCCGAGTTTAAATACCCTGGAGCAGGAGGCAGGGCAGAGGTGTTCCCGAGCTTCCTCCTCCGCCCAGCCACCAGGCAGAAATTCCGCAATTTGGCAAACTACCGCGTGCCTTTTACCTTTCCCCCTGCTTTTAACATGCAAATGCTGCCGGCTGCAGGCGGGACACAGTTCAGGGAACCGGGGAGGAGAAACACCTTCTTTTATCACATCCTTACTAACCAGTGCCGGGAAGGGAGCCAGGGTTGTTTGCTAGCCCTGCGTTAGAGGAGGTCACAGGGGCAGCAGCATCTGCTCCGAGATATTTCCGGGACACACGTGAGGTTTTTATGGCTGTATTGCACGGACGGCTGAGCTCACTCTAGTTCCAAAAACTGATTGAGAATATGAGTTGTTGCAAAACACAGATCAGGCACCACTTAATGTGAGTAATATTTGTTGCAAATATTATTTTCCGTGCTTTGTCGCACCTGCTGAGTTACTTTAAACAGACTTCTGGTAGTTTTATCTGTATGTCCATGGAGATACCAATGTTATGAACAGACACAACCCCAGGGTGTAACTAAAAGACTGAAACTTCCTCAGGTTTAAATACGTGATGGAGATTCATCTCTGAGTGCCCTGCCCTGCATCAGCCAGGTGTCCATACCCTCCCAGGGCACCCACCAGTTCTTCCCAAGGAGCAGCTCCACTGCCCAGAGGCACAGGGAGAGGTAATTCCAGCCTTGGACACCCTGTCCTCTCCCTGAACCTCAGGACTGATGGGTACCGTGTGATCAAACCGTCTCTTCTTTGATAAAGCCGCAACTGAATCATTATCACTATAATTATCTTTATAATTTTCATTATTGGAACCCAAACTGAGGGGCTCGGCCGTGCCTCCCTTTCATTTCCCAGCTACGCTTGGTGTCTCCAACCCTCAGCAAAAGCTGCAGGTGATTTTTCATCTACCAAAAAAAAAACCCAGAACTGGAATAGGGAGCCAAGCCAGATTCCTTCTGGATGGCTGGAAAATACAGTGAGGAGGGTCTTGGCTTGTGTTCCATGAGCACAGGAGGCTGCTCCCACACAGCAGGGTGGCAGTTTCTGGGGACAAAGGAAGCAGGTTTATTGCAGTTGGATTTATTGCTGCTGGGTGTCTGTCCTACATTAAAAAGGGAAAGTAATCCAAGGAGGAGTTTGGTTCAGTGTGGATTTTGGAAAAAAAAAATCTCTCCAACAGCATCTCCAGGGCATTTCCTGGCTCAGGAAGCTGCACGGGAGCTGCCCTGTGGAAAAGGGATGTGAAGCAGCCTCCTGCCCTCCACAGCCCTGGAATCAGAGCCTCCATCCCTCTGTTAGAAAGGCTCCAGCCAAAGCATGTGCTGGTAAATCTCCGCAGATCAAAGGGTGTGGATTTTATGGAGTGAGAGGAAATCACTTCATCCAGCAAATTTATTTAGAAGGCCGCAGTCTCCAAGGTGCCAAAACCCTTTCCTGACTCCATGTCCTCAAACCTGCACTCCTTGGCTTCTCCTTGGCAGCCAAGCCAGGGCCAAGCTCACCCTCACATGGCTCTGTGAAGTGGCTCTTGGAAATATCTGGGACCAAGACTCCCAATGAAGCACCTTGGCCTGGTTTTCTGTCTGAGAGCAAATACAAACCACTTTCCAAGAGTGTAAAGGTTTAAACATGTTTATCCTGACTGGGAAAAGCCAAAGACAAGGAAAGCCTTGGAGGAGCTGCAGGAGGAGGAGATGGCTGGGGAGGTTCAGAGGGCACCTTGATCTGCAGATGCCATAAAAACCAGAAGAGTAGGAAATAGCCTTGGTCAGAGGCTTTGCTGTATTTCACCATTCTCAGGGAATTCAAGCAAAAAGGGGGGTGTGGAAAACACCTAATGGAATGTTACAACAGGAAGGTGAAGCTACATGGGGGGTTGCAAGTCACCCGAGGCAGAAGGACCAGCCATGCAGTTTGGAGAGCTGATCTGGAAAAGACTGGACTGATTGGGAGATTGCTGGTGACAGGGGTGTTGTACAAAACCAAATATGAGCAAAAGTGCTAAAAATTCAATAATTCATTATAGAGAAAATGTTTTGTGGAAGTGAAGGTCACTGTAACACAGAACTGAGGTGTAGGGAGGGAGAGGAAAAGCCTGGCACTCCTCCAAGACACCAACACCACTAGAGTCACCTGGAGTTCCAGTTCTGCAGCTGTCACAGCAGTACCAGTGCCCTGGCGGTGTCAAGTGTGATGTCACGAAACTGTCTACTCCAGAATGACCTCATGAGTCACGTCTGCAGTGACACCACCTGCGAAACCAAAAGGACGGCTGGGCCAGATGGCCCTTGGATGGGCACAATGCTCCTCCAACCTCTGCACAACACCCAGCCATGCCAGGGCCATTCCTGTCAGGAAGGATGGATAACAGACTGGAAGAGGCTGCTTCTGCTGGATGCATTGGAACTCACTTATAGAAAACTAAGACAAATGTTGTTTTTCTGACATTATCAAGTTTACCTTGTGTCTTCTACAGCTTCCATGTCATCCTGCCATAAATCAGTGCTGCCTCATGGGTAATTATTAATGGCAGGGGAGGAGGGGTCTGCCCAGAAAAAGTGAGACTCAGCAAGAATTGCTGGACGTTGCTGTTTCATCATCGATATTTATTCACACAGCTTTGAGGGCAGCAGTTAATTTTCCTTTAGTTGTTTTACAACGTACCAAAGAGATCATCAATTAACAGGCAATATGTAGGAGTGCACTGCTCAGCTTTGCCAAGATGCAGGAAAGATGGGATTTTTCCATAATAACTCCCATAATTCTGCTCCAAGAGAGCCTCCTGCACCCCACCCAGGTGAAGCTCTGCTACTCAAGGAGCATCACTCTGGCCATAAACAGCTGCTCAGAAACATGTTTGTGTCATGGCAGGTGACTAAGGCATTGTCACAGGAAGTCACACCAGACTGCCTGCCCAGATTGTCCGTGACTGGGAAGACAAAGGAGGTCATCCAGAGACTGCAGGAAAGCCCATATCACCAGGGCTGTCCCACTGAGTATTTCCATTCCAAGATCAGCTTCCCACCCATAACAAATAAACACTGATGCTCTGCTTGTCTTTTCATTTCAGTGTGGATCAGGAGTAACTTCAGTAGAAGCAGAATCTGAGTGCACAAATGCTCAGGGACAGTCACAGGCTGCTCCTCTCCAGCTCCCTCTGAGCCATTTTCCAATTCTAACAAGAAACAGCCTTGTCCCAAATGCTTGGAGAGAAGGATCTGTGTTATGAACATCCTTTCCCACACACAGAAGTCGTGTCTGGGCTGGTGGTTGACCTCTGCCCCTCAAGGCTGATGATATGTAGGACTCTGCATCAGGGATTTCTCATTCTACACCCCGCACAGGAAAGGCAAAGAGAGGAAAAGTCCTCAAACCACCCTCAGGACACTGCAGCTGTGAGGAAGAGAGATACAGAAAGGAGCTGTGAGCACAGCCAAGGGGGGCCTGGAACAAAGCTAGTGGAAAAGCTTCATCTTTCCCTCACTCACCTTCAGGATCAAAACCTGCCCTTTACTGTTCTTGAAGGTCACCTGCGATGACACACGACCTATCAGCACCTTTAATGAAAAGCCCAGATGCTAAAAGCCGATTTTAAAAGTACAAAGAGGTTTTAGACTTTCAATAAATAGAGAAACAGAGCTTTATTTAAAAAGGATAATGAAAACCCAGACACTGGAGTTGACAAAAGTCTCCTTCACCTCATGAACAAAGGAAGCAGTTGAACTTTCACACAGGCTGAGATGAGAGATTTTGCAGTAACTACTCCAGAAGAAAGTATTTAATTTCATCCTAATTTCAGCAGCTGCTGCAGGCACTAAAGCATTTTTCTGTGGCAGACTCAATTCAGCAACTCTTTGAGCCCAGGCAGCAGCTCAGTCCTCTCTCTCTCCATCACAGAAGCTTCCTAAGGTGCACATCCCTCTTCAGTGCAGGGGGTCACTCATTGTTCACAGGCAGCTTTATTTCAGGATCCAAAATCACAGCATCGCATCAAACTCCCTCAAACCTCGCTCCCAACGGGTGATTTTCTTTGCAAAGCCCTTGGGATGGCCTCACCCAGCCCAGGGAGAGCTCTGCCTGTCACAGGAGGTTTGCTCGCTGCCTGGGGCACGCACAGTGGATGGGCTCCTGTTTACCAAGCACTTGTTCCAATCATTTCATAGTTGTTTTATAAGAGTGATGTGTTTTCCTAAGGTTATGGAGAGGATAAAAGTGTGATTCAAGAGGGAATCTTCCAGAAAGAGTGAGAATGTAACTTAAGCTACTGCAAGAGGAGGTTTCCTGAACCATTTTCTCAGGAAAAAGTGGTGTTTGATGTGTGTGCCACAAGGCCAGCGCTGTGTGGACATGTTGGGACCCAGGAATGGGATGTGAAGGAAGAAGAAAAGCAGGGTTGAGTTTCCAAGGGGGTTTGAGACTCTGCAGTGCACAGCCTGCCTTACACATTCCCAAATCCAGCAGGGGAAAATCCCAGCAACACCAGTACAGCCAAAAGCAAGCGCAGCAAGCACCAGCGAACATGGAGAAATACTGTTTTCACTTGGGCAAAATCTGTTCTTACTTCATGCTAAATGTAGTAACTTGATCAGAGACAAGACCGTTGTGTTCCTTCCAGATTAGTCAGAGATGCTCATCCCACTCTTTCCTCATTCCCCACGGCCGTTGAGGAGCAGAGTATACACAGTGCCTTATCTCTCCTGGGGATTCCACCAGCACCAGCAGCTCTGGGTAAAAGTTCACCTGTATTTCAGAGCAAAGACTGCAACTTGTGTTCCTTGTCCCCCTCAGAAACCCGAGAAAACCAGATTCAATCTTCACTCAAAATCCTGGTGGGAGAAGAGTAATGTGGAAGGAGTTGTTCTTTCATTAATATTTAATTCTTAATGAGTCAAAACATAGCAACTGTTACCTGAGGAAAACCTCTTCCACTGAAGGGGACTTCCTGTTGACTTCCTTTGACCTCCTTGTGGCAAAAGGGAATCACCCCAAATCAGGGGCCACTCTCCTTTTGCAAAGCCAAGAGGAACAGGAGCTGCTCACTGAAGACTTTGTGCTTCATTTTTCAAGAACACAAAAGGAACCCCCAATTTTGCTGTGTTTATCCTCAGAATGGATTAACTGATTCCAGGGATGGTCAGAGTGGGTCTGGGAAGGAGGAGACAGATTGGAGCATGACACAAACAGGACCATCTGAACCAATCTGAAGAAATAATTTGGTTTTCTCCCTGCCCCTGCCATTGCCAATATATACACCATTACTCATGGATTCTCATTTTAATCAGCAAGAGGATCCACACGTAAAAATGGCACCAACTTTAAAAGAACAAACTCAATGTCTAGTGTAGATGCCTAGATTTGAGCAAGGCAGTGCCCTGTGCTCAGTCTTACACTTCAGACTGTTCTGAACACATTTCAGCAGTTCTGGATGGATCTGACTGAGATCAGCATCTCACCCATTCCCTGGCAGGGAGGCTGCAGGCTCCTTCCTGATATCTGGGGGATAATACTTTATACTTTTGGGAGATTTTGCAGGTGATGTAGTGTACGCAAGCAGAGATATGGTTCAGTTACCTAGAAATAAACATCTTTTTTGGTTGTTGTTGCTATTTCCTAGTTGGCTGTAATTTCTCAAACAAGTCTGTGACTAATTCCTGGTGCTGGCTTGTCACTGGTCAGACTTTAGGCTCACATTCTTACGTGTAAATACAAGACAGCTTCCTGCTGTATTCCCCTGCAGAGGGAAACTGTTACATTCAGCTGGAACTACCTACAAAACCATCACAAAAACACTTGGTAAAACACTTGGTAAGGATCCTGAGAGGCACAGGGTAAATTTTTCCCCCCAAAAAATCATAGAATCATGGAATGGTTTGGGTTGAAAGGACCTTAAAGTCCATCCAGTGCCACCCCCTGCCATGGGCAGGGACACCTTCCACTATCCCAGGCTGCTCCAAGCCCCATCCAGCCTGGCCTTGGGCACTTCCAGGGATCCAGGGGCAGCCAGGACCTCTCTGGGCAACCTATTCCAGTTGCCTTATTTAAAACTTTAAATAAATTACTGAATATTCAGTGGTGTTTAGATTCCCAAATGAAGAAGGCTCTGAGAATATTATTCCTTGTCCCAGTCCATAAATGACCAACCTGCAGAAACCTGGGGTCACACTGCTGGGAAAGAGTTGTGTGAAGCCTCCTTGGGATCATCCCTCCTCGGGATCATTCTTTCATGTGTCTCTTCTCCTCAGAGCCACCCCTCCTTGAGGTCACCCTGCTTTGCTCAGGGGCTGTATTTAGGATGGGACCTTTGTCCTTGTCCAAGCCCACTGTGAGGGTTCCTGTGTCATGGATTTTGCAGGGCTCAGAGGGGCAGGGAGGGTATCCAGCCCCACTTCTTCTTCCTTCCCCAAGCCCCACTGTCAGCTGCCTCTTCCCAGTTATTGTTTAGCAGGTGCAAAGATAAGAGCAGAAGATCAAACACCTCTGAGAAAGGCAAACACAGCCTTTTATTCTCTCCAGTATGGGTTTTACTGCTGCTTCCTGGTGATTGCTGTCATCACCCCCTGAGCTGCCCCATTCCAGGCGTGGCTCTGAGGAAGAGGGACATACTCAGTGACATCAGCAACTTCAGTGGGCTCAGTCTCACAGATGCCAGTAACTGAAAATAGGTGCATTGCTGGCAGCACCTGGGCCCAGGAGCCCTGGGCAGGGACACCTTCCACTATCCCAAGTTGCTCCAAGCCCCATCCAGCCTGGCCTTGGACACTCTAAGGGATCCAGGGGCAGCCACAGCTTCTCTGGGCACCCTGTGCCAGGGCCTCTCCACCCCGCAAAGGGAAGAATTCCTCCCTCAGATCCAATCTGTGTGAGGAGTTTGTTTGGTAACAGGCTCTAGCACACTCCAGCTCCTAAATCAGTGCTGGGAGCAGAAGGGTGGGTGGGTTATGGCTGTCCAAAGGGAACAGGAGGGAATGTTCCCTCATTGCTCCTCAGCTCTGCATCACATTCCTTCCTTTGGATGGAACTAATTTGGCTCCGCACTTGGTTTCATTTAGAGACAGTGAGTTTTCTTGTTCTGACTTGAATTTGAGCATTTCTCTATTTTTTTAACTTTGAAGTCCAAGCTGATGCTGGACCTGAGGGCAAGTGGACAAAACTGGGAGGACATTTTCCTAAAGGGCCAGCTCTGCTCCTACAGCCCAGCAGGAAAGGGATGAGGGGAGCAATGTGGAGCACAAATCTCTGGAACCAACAGCCTCCTTCCAGGCTATGAGTTTTTTCCTTTTCAATAAAAATGCTGATATTTTAATGGACTCCATAAATGAAATCACTATCAAGGAAGCAGTCTGCTAACGGCCAAGCCAGGAGATTGCTGTGACTTGGAAACATCTTGGCAACTATTTAATTGCTTGAAGACCAAACAATAAAGCTCTGGAGGAAATTCCCTTGGTATCTCATTCTCGTTTTTCCTGATTTTACAAAAATTAATGAGCTCATGAGCATCAGTTAAAACATTTATTGGTGGGCAAGGAAAACAGACATAAAAATGTTGCTGTCCCTACTTGATCTTTCCTTTGTGTGTGAAATTTATAGTTGTCTACAACTTTAGACAAAGCCATTCCAGCAGTTCCTACCAGTTACTCACATGTCTTCTCCCTCCCTCACGAATATCAGCAAAGAAACATTCCCATGAAATTGCAAATAAATAGAAATAAAGGAGCACTGGTAAACAGAGACCCCAACATGGAGATCCAGACCATCAGCTTAGTGCTCCACAGAGCAGGAGACAGCTCAGCCATTTCCACATGAAACACACCAAGTGTTGAAATATTTTTGAGGGCAAGTTTTTAAGGGTTTTCTCTAAATTGATGCTTTTTCTAATAAACATTTTACACCACACTGTGTTAATTATATAAGGTGACATTTTGGTCCACCTCCATCCCAGACATACATTTGTTTGCATTAAGCAAAATAATAGTATTTTTCACTTGACCTACAGGTGATGAACAGGAGAAAAGTTGAAGTGGATACAATATTCACATTGTTCACGGTAGGAGACTTATCTTGTGGCTCTCAAACCTTTAAGAGCATGACAGAATCAAGCCAAAAAGGAGGATGAGAGCAAGTCTGTGCCACTCTCCAAATTTTCACCCTCTGACCTCCATTAATAATTTCTCAAGGCCGCAGCTAATTAATGTTTCCAAGGGGTGAAAGAGCAGGATCCAAAGTCTGATGCCAGGCTGGACCATTGCCCAGGAGCTGGGTCACCACCCTCATGTGCTCACAAGCCTGTGGCTCTCTGGGAATAAAAGAAATGCCAAATGTCCACTCAAGACCAAGGCCCTGGGGACAGGTCTGGCTCTCCATCACCCTGAGGAACCCAGCCACTCCGAGGCAGTGCCTGCCTTGGTGTGACACGTGCCAACACTCTCAGAAAGAGGAAAATCCTCCCTCAAGATGGATTTACAAGCATGTGACAGGCGTTAAAAACACGTAGAACTCCATATGGTCATGTTGCAATAGAGGAGCATGGGTTGAATGGAGTTATCCATTTGTTTGTCCATAAAATCGCCCTGTTGATTGTGTGATTGTGCTGGAGAGAACACTGAGGTGTCTGTCGGCACTGCTGGCACGAAGGAGAGCTGCTGTGCGCCATGGCCTCTGCCACACACAGTATCTACACATCGCAGAATCCCAGAATAGTTCAGTTTGGAAGAGATCATCCAGTCCAGCCCCCTGCCCAGGCAGGGTCACCTGGAGCAAGTGACACAGGAACGTGTCCAGGTGGGTTTGGGATGTCTCCAGAGAGGGAGACTCCACACCCTCCCTGGGCAGCTGTTCCAGTGTTCTGCCACCATCATGGAAAGAAGTTCTTCTTTATGTTGTGGTGGAACTTGCTGTGTTTTAATTTCTGGCCATTGCTCCTCATCCTGTCACTGAACAGTCTGGCACCATCCTCTGACAGCCCTGGGAGAGATTTGTATGGATTGATGGGATCCCCCTCAGCCTTCCCTTCTCCATACTGACCAGGCCCAGCTCCCACAGTCTCTGCTCATCACAGAGATGCTCCAGGCCCCATGTGTATGTATATTTATACGTATTTTTGTCCTTATTTGGGAGGATCATATGAGAGGAACTGCTCTGACACCCTCCGAGGGAACATGGCAGAACCCTCCTCACACCGAGGGGAAACAGACGGAGACCCCCTTCAGCCTCCCGCTGAGGGGATCCCTGTGCCCACCCTGAGGGTGTGCACAGACCCATCATACCCGAGGGGCGATGTGAAGCGAAACGCGAGGGAGCACAGGCAGGAGTCCCATGTAAAGCAACCCTTCCCTGTTCTGCTCACACACAGTATTTAAACACAGAGTTTGCTGCTGGTTTTTGGTAATAGCACACCAGAAATGGAACCCTGGTGTGTGGCGGGACCGAATGGCGCCGCCCCGGCCCGTCCTGCACCGCGGTGTCAACATGGCGGCGCCCAGCGAGGGCCGCTCGGGTCGGCGCTCTGCGCCCTTCCCGGGTACCGACAGCGGCTCCTTCTCCTTCCCCTTCGCCGTCCCGCACGGCGCGGCGGGGGAGCCGCCCAAGAAGCCGTGCCGAGCCTGCACGGATTTCAAGAGCTGGCTCCGCGAGCAGAGGAAGCAGACGGCCCCGGGCGGCGCGGTGAGGCGCGGCGAGGCGCGGCTTTCCCTCGGGACGGGCGGCGGGAGCCTCCCCTGGAACGCCAGGCGATCCCCAGCCCCTGCAGAGCTCCCTCAGTCCTCCATCCTGCCCTCTCAAGTGGGATGAGGCTGCGTATTCCCTTCAGGGTGTGAAGGAGCCGGGGACAGGGTTCCCCGCAGTGGGAATGGGAAGGGGGTCTCCATCTTCTTCCCGGGTGCGAGGGGCTCTGCCATTGGCCCCCCTGAGGGTGTGAAAGGGCCTTTGCCTTGTCCCCACTGAGGGTGTGAGGGGGGCTTTGCCATGTTCCGATTGAAGGTGCGAGGGGGGCTCTGCAGTGTCCTCTCAGAAGGTGTGAGAGGAATTCTGCCACGTCCCAGAAAAGATGTGAAGGACCTGTTCCCTCCATCTCACCTTCCCACCCAGCGCAAAAGGGCTGTTTCCCTACCAAGCCCCGGTGTCCCCTCACACCCCTGTGTCCCACTGCAGGATGTGGCGGTTGCGGAGGAGAAGGAGCCCCCTCCAGACTGTCCCCTGGACAGCGAGCAGCTGGGCCGCAGCAGCTGGGCCTTGCTGCACACCATGGCCGCCTACTACCCCGACCAGCCCTCCGGGGAACAGCAGAAGGACATGAGGGACTTCATCAACCTCTTCTCCAAGTTCTACCCCTGTGAGCACTGCGCAGAGGACCTGAGGGAGAGGTGAGTGGCCTCAGCAGGTTTTTTGAGGATGTAGGAGAAAGGTGGGTTTCCTCAGTGGGTTTTTTGAAGATCTGAGGGAAAGGTGAGTGGCCTCAGCAGGTTTTTGTGCTGGAGGGGCTTGCCAGAAGTGCTGGGCTGCAGCAGCTAGTTTGCATATCAGGAACTCTTCCTTCACTTGGGGTTTGTAGCTACCTGAGCTGGTTTCTTCCATTGTTGCATCAATCGCTGATACAGTTACGCAAAAAACAAACACCTGTCCTCATGCTGTTGGGTTCTGTGCTGCCTCCAAGGCCACCTGAGGCAATTTCAGAGTTTTCTGGTTCAAACTGGGCTTGTGAGCCGTTGTGGAATTAGACTGGGACTTAGAATAATTTGGTTTTCAGGAGGCAAGTGATCTTCTACCCTCAAAAATGCCCTGTATTGGCATTCTCAGTAGTGGATGCAAAGACTGAAATGGGCTGTGGTAGTTGATCTAATAGAAGGTGTCCCTGCCCATGCCAGGGGATTGGAATGAGGTGACCTTTAAAGTCCATTCCAACCCAAACCATTCCAGGATTCTGTGATAAAGTTTTCTGCTGCTCTCAGTGTCTTTCTCAGAAGTTGCAAATAATTTTCCAGTTGAACGGGCAAAAAAAGTTTGAAATCTAATTATTAACTTAGTAGGCATCACTGGGAAAAATACCTCCTCAATTTCTTAATTTATTCTTTTTTTACAATTTTAATTCAGTGTTTTGATGAACACTGGTGGTTTTGCTTTTTATCATAGATAAGTTTTGACTCCTGTGTCTTTTCCAGTTGCCAAGACCAGGAAGTGAATGAAACCAACCTGCAGCCAATATAGAGAACTGGTGATAATTATTGATCTCCCTGTGCACTCTCTGGGACTCTGTGCTTGCTTTGGGTATTGAATTTGGTAACTATGAAGAAATAACATTTGTTTCCCCTTTCCTGTTTGCAGATTACGGACAAACCAACCCGATACGAGCACCAGGAGTAACTTCTCCCAGTGGCTGTGTCTCCTCCACAATGATGTGAACAGGAAGCTGGGGAAGCCAGAATTCGACTGCTCCCGGGTAGATGAGCGCTGGAGGGACGGCTGGAAGGACGGGAGCTGTGATTAACCCGGAGGGGTTGCTCTGGGAATCCAGCAGAGCAGTTCAATCCATGTGGAGTCGCTGCAGGGACAGTGGGAGTCAGTAACTCTGTTTGTGTGGGACTGATTCAGAGCCGAACCAATGCCAAAAGGAGATTTGAAAATCCTATCCCAGTAATATTTTGATAAATAGTACCAGTAAAGTATTACCTGAGGGGTTGAGGCCTTACATTTGACATGGGAATTGCCAGAAACCTCTGAGATTGAGTCACTGACAAACTCATTTCATTATGACATTTCCTGATTTTGGGGGCATTTGCTTATTTTTGTGTGTGGAATTCATTTTCCCTGAACACAGTGGTGTTTTCTGCTGGCGTTGCCCTGATGTTTTAGAAAATGCATCTGATTAATTGTAATTTTCATTTCTGTTTTTCTCATGGAGAAAACTCATGCTGGGTTTTGTGCCAAGTCTGTACCCCTGGATTTCTCTTTCCAGGATCTCCAACGTTTGTTGTTACTTTTGCATCCAATTCCTTTGATAAAAGTCCTGAGGGCAGGTACATTTAATTTAAACGCTAAAATCATGGACCCCAGATTTCTCAGTTTGGTTTTGTGTTTCAGCTTATCACGTCAGAAGACACTGCAGAAAGGGAAGGGCAAAACAAACTCCTCATCTGAGGAATGGAGCAAAGCATCCATTTAAATATTGAAATGATATTTAAAAATGAAATGCAAATATTTTAAATGGATTGGTAATTTTCTTTAGATCCAGAAGTGATTTGGTGGTAAGTTCTATGGAACTACTTATTCTTAAAGCAAATCACCTCTTTGTTTCTGGTGTGAATCTTTGTCATGAAAAGAGATGGAGAATTTTTGTAATGAAGCATATTCAGCTTTGTTTGGCATATGGTTGTTTCTGAGATGAAATTCCTGATTGGTACTTGCTGGCCTGGTTGATATTCTGATGTTGTTCCAAGCTAAAAATCTCTCTAGAAAATGACTTTGCAGTGTTTGCGTCCTGCTGAGGACTGTGGTGTGAGCTTTGCCCAGTTTTTATTGCACAGGGACACACAGGAGCCCCTCAGGTTGGTTCCCTCTGTAGGAACTGGGCAGAACCCAGGCTCTGGGTTTTCCTGGCTCAGCTGCATCCCTCTATGGATACCTAAGTGTGAATTCAGATTCCAGGGAAGTAGCACTATAAATACATTTACACCACAATGCATCTAACACATCTCTTTATAAAAGGAGACAGTTGCAAAACAGAGTCAAAAATCATTTCAAGTTCTTCACGTAGGTCGTGACCTCGTCCCTTCCTGCACTCCTGGCTGGGAGAAGTTTGCACAAACCCTGACAACAGCAGGTTTTTTTTCTTTCCTTCCGTGTTTCCTGCTGAGGTTTTCTTGCATGTTTTATTGAGCTTCCTTATCTCATGCCCCACAGCACACCTGTGATTTACCCTTGGAGTTTTTCGCAAGTTTTGACTGGAAATGTTAATGATGCCGCTGTAATTAGAGCAATGGCACCTCTTATCTGAGACTTTGGTCCTCACACCATTGTGTGTGGGGCTTTTTAGTGGCTGGAGAGCCAGTAACACCTTTGAAAACACAATTTAATATTTTGTGGCACGGGCAAGTCCTTTCAAGTTAGGTCTGTAAAATGAGTATGAGACTTTTATGGACTAATGGTTTCTGAACTTTCTATGTAGTAACATTTCTGGACACAACCCCAAATGAACTGATGAAAGGTACTGCATAAAGAGTGTGACTGAAGGTGTCATTCAAGCTCAGAAAATTTCCCTATCGCCATGTTGAGGTTCTTAGGACACGTAAATCCCAGCTCCTGGCTTTTGTCTTTTGGTAATAAATTCAGTCCCCAAAACAAAGCCCATTGGGGTCCACTAGAGTGGAGAGGACCAACAAAAGGGCTGCAGCCCTTCTTTTTTACAAGTAGGACCCAAATGAGTCAGTTCTGTCAGGACACTTTTAGCAACTGGGGGTGTGGGCAGGCGTTTCCCTCTGGATTTGGTTGTGCTAAAGGAGGAATTTTGTGTTCTTCCATTCCAATCTGCCCTCAACTGTTCTCTGTGACAATTTCCTCGCCCACGAAGCAGATGATATTTCTCCCTCAGTTGCTTCAGTGCAAATGAGCAGGTTGATGAAACATCTGTCTCATCCCTTGTCACCTTCATACTGTCAGGGGACCAGGCTGGGGAGTTGCAGTGCCCTGTGCCAGTCCCAGGATGTGCTGGCCAGGGCTCAGGGACCAGCAGGGACATGGGGAACCTCCCACCACACGTGTCCACTCCCTGAGTGTAGAGAGGGAAGTGAGGATGTATCCAACACGTTCTGGTCACTTTGTGTGGTTCAGGGAGGTGGTGTTGGAGTGCAGGAGGAAAAGCCTGTCCTGTCCTGGCAGTGGTAGGGAAAAGCCTTCAAGCTGAAGTCAGTGTCTTTAGCAAGTGCTGCCTAAAAACGAGGCCACCAGCTGTGGCTGCCAGGATGCTTTTAGGGCAGTTTCTATCTTTGCCAAGTGGCCATTTGATAAAATGTGTGCTTGCACTCTGTTCTCTCATGGTTTTGGCTTGGCAGAAGAGCTCTGATTAGTTGTTTCTCAGGCGTAGCCTCATCTCTGTGCACTTGACCATGTGAGGAGTGGGGGGATTTGTTCTGCTGCTCATCTGTACCGTGAGACTTAGTCTTGGGTAAGGAATTTCCATTGGAGGTATTCATACTCATGTACAGAAAATTGTGAATTCTCTACTAAATGCACTTGATTAAATCTAGTTTTAAAAATCTCTGTATTCAAATTATATTTCCTGTTGATGTAAAAATAATAAAGCAACCAAGTTCATTCCTGGTTCCAACTGCATGGGATCTTAGGAAAAGGGATCATGCTGTGCTGGTGGGTCTAAACGCTGCATGCCAAGATACTACTGTTATATATATAAAACAAGATATATATATATATATATATTTATATGTATATGTTATAGTTTGGTGGCTCAGGTAAGGTTGTGTGATTCTGTGTTGCTTGATCAGATAAGGTGGGGCTGCTCCTGGTCCTTTCCTGTTGTGCTGTTGAATTGGTGCAATTCTCTGTTGGCCCTACAAAAATGCAGGAATTTGTACAGCACGTCCTGTCAGGTCAGACTTTTTTTTATATGGGGAACAGTGGGAATTTTTATGGCATTCCAGTGATTTTTTGATTTGCTGACAGCGTGAGGGGCAGCATTAGAGTTGGGAGTAGCTCAGCTCTCGCTGATTTGGAGCAGGGTGGCATCACTGAAGGGCAGTGTTTATAATCCCATTTCCTGGAACGGGGAAGCTGCTTCTTCTCCATACGAGGAACCCTTGTGAGGAAGAGCAGAGCCAGGAGCAGGTGCTGCCCAAGGAGCTTGTGGGACCTTGCTCAAGAGCCATTGCTGTGTGACAGGTACCTGACTTACCTTGCAGCTTCCCAAATTCCTCACTGTTTTCATGGACTGGTTTGCATTCGAGCTGTACTTCACTTTTTTCCTTCCTTTTTTTTTTTATTCCCTCCCCAAATGCAAAGAGCAGGGAACCCTGAGGGAATAGTTTGCTCCATGGATGGCAGACAGACTTGCAGATGTTGGCAGAAGCAGTCCTGTGCCTTTGACATTTTTCCAGGGATTAGCTGTTCCTTTGCAGTGCGTTGGGTGTACGCAGGCTCCTGTTTACCGTAGGATTCCCAAGAGCTGCTTTGTTTTCTCGTTTTGTCTTTTGCTTCAGCCTGTTCCAGGCAGTGTGGGAGATTCTTCCTGTTGGAGTTTTATGGGCTTGGAGAGGGGAGAGTTTGGATTTTTTAGGGGGTTTTTTCCCCTCCCTGTGAGCACTGATTTTGTTGGGGTTTCATTCCATTCCTGGAATGGCTGCTCAGGGTTTTTGTCTGAAGGATGGAGAGGAGCTGTTCAGTATTTTGTGTAGTCAGGATTTAGCACAGCCAACAAGGTCATGTGAAGTCAGATCTTGATTTTGTAGTGTAACAGGGAAAGTAATAAAACAAGGAAAGCAAACTCCAGGTAATGGCATGGAGACATATGTTGCAGTGGGGATCCTGCAACACGCATATATCAAACCAGGAGTCCCGTGGAAAGGAAATATATATGGACAGACAGATTCTTGATAGCTGTTTCAGAGATGTTTATTTCTCCAGCCGCATGGCTGGGGCTCTGCCGAGGAACTGTTCCAGTCACGGGACCAAGGGTCCTTCTGCCCGCGCAGGGAACACAAACCAACCCATGGGAACGAGGCTGAGCAGGGGCAGGGAAGCCCCGTGTCTGTGCCCTCAGGGCCCCTCTCCCAGGGCTCCATGGCAGGGGAGGGACCCCAACACCTCACCCGTTTTATTTTAATAAAAGGAGAATGAAAACAACTGGATAAACATTACAAGAACAGTTTCAAGACAAAACGAGCCACCCTCCTGAGTCTTTAAATGTCCAAACAGATTCTGTGGAACATCTTAGGGCTGACAGAAGGGAGACAGAATTCTCTGAGCATGCTTTGTGGGGAAACTGAGGCAGGAGAGGGTTTAACTTCTTCCCTCCCCCTTTTCATCCCCCACTCGGCATTGGAAAGGGATTTTTGGGGAAACAATTGGCAAAAGCATGGTTTTGTGAGGGAAACCATGGATGAAAAAACGGATTGGGAATACACTGGGGGTAATAGGACATAGGGTAAAAGGGAAAGGTGGGATTAGGAAAGGGAAACTGTAGGGGGGGCTTACAATGGAGATATTGTCTAACATGACTACGATTTTTTGCATATATACTGCCTTTTACAGGAACACCATCAGGCCCAGTGACCTGCGATGCTTGTAACCCTTTTCTCCCTAGTACAATATTAAATTCCACCACCTCTCCATCTCCCAAGCTTGGGATGCATTTTTCAGGGTTATTCTTTTTAATAGCAGTTCTATGCACGAATATGTCTTGCTGGTTGTCACACCTTGTTATAAAACCATAATTTTGCTTAACATTATACCATTTTACTATCCCTAAGGTCTTAGTTACTATGATCTTTTTCCGAGTGGCTGCTGTTTTCTGTCTCGCTGCGTCTTTGCTCTCTCCTTCGGTCGCTCCCGTGTTGGAATTGTCGGGGCTGCTCGTGCCTGCGCGCTCTTCCCGGGGTCGCGTTCGGGGCTGCGTGGGCCGGGCCGGGCCGCGCCGCTCAGTTCTCCGCGCGTCGCCTCCTCTGGTCGCAGCTTCGCTGCCGCTGCCAGGCGCTGCACCCACGTCTCGGCCGGGCCCCCGGGCGACGACTCCCCCGCGCCCTGCTCCAGCGCGTGTTTCGGTTCGGCGCGGCTCCGTCTCGGTCGGGCATTCCCGGGGCTCGCTCCACCACGCGCTGCACGCGGCCGGGCAGGCACCGCCGGGTCCCGCCGCTCCTCGCTCCGCCACCGACACTGCGGCTCGCGTGGCTCCGCCCGCGCGCGGGAACTGCCTCGCTGCTGCTCGCAGAGCGCTCGGTGCACGTGGCCTGGGCCGCACGGTCCCTGCGCCAGGCTTCCCTTCGCCAGGACACAGCTGACATTGCTCAACAGTCTCGGTAACTAAATAATATTCACGAAAATATTCTTCCATCGGCATATATTTTGACTCCAGTATTAACTGTGTCCAAACGGTTTTCCAAAAGCCCTTGGTAAGAATTAAATCCCAAGAAACATAGAAAAAGTTCTTAAACAACCATGCCAGGAAGTGTTTCAGTTCTTTTTGAGCTTGAATCAAGCTAAAATTTACAAATCGTTGTTCAAGAATCATTTTAAGTTTAAGATAAATGTCCATATGCGGCTCTGAGAGCCAAGAGTCTTCCCACGGTTCCTCCATAGTTTAGATATGGAATAGCAAAGCAAAACCAAGAAGAGGAATCCAAAGTTTCCAGGGTTTACTCACACAAATCAGTCGCTTAGGGATCGGGGATCGTTCTGCTCTCAATTCTCCACCATTTGTTGCAGTGGGGATACTGCAACACGCATATATCAAACCAGGAGTCCCGTGGAAAGGAAATATATATGGACAGACAGATTCTTGATAGCTGTTTCAGAGATGTTTATTTCTCCAGCCGCATGGCCGGAGCTCTGCCGAGGAACTGTTCCAGTCACGGGACCAAGGGTCCTTCTGCCCGCGCAGGGAACACAAACCAACCAATGGGAACGAGGCTGAGCAGGGGCAGGGAAACCCCGTGTCTGTGCCCTCAGGGCCCCTCTGCCAGGGCTCCATGGCAGGGGAGGGACCCCAACAGACATATGAGTTAAAATGTAATCCAAGGGGATGAGGGTCAGCCTTGGGACCAGCTGGGGCACTGATCTGGATCTGTCCCACAGGGAAGTGTTGATGAACACCAAATCCTGATTCCAGGCTGGCCAACGTTCAGTTCAGGTGTTAATCACAGTGCAGGGAGCTGAGGGATGATAATAGTTGGCCTCTTCTGCAACACTGTGGAACAGAGGTGGTTTGCTGAGGATAAATGGGGTTTGGTGCCCTTCTCTGTGCTGATGCATGTAAAAAAAAACCCAACTCAGATGGACCTGATTTTGCTGTCAGTTCTGAATCTTTATAATTGCTCTTAACATTCCCACAAGTAGAATCACAGAATATCCTGAGCTGGAAGGGACCCACAGGGATCATCCAAGTCAACTCCCAAGTCTTGATGAGCCACACCAGCGCTTGCCAAGCTTTGAAACCGTTGTGTTCTCCTTGGCATGTGACAGTCCTGCTGAGGGGTGGCTGATCCAGCCCACAAAGTTCTGCTGGCATTTCTCTGGGCTCAGCACCTGGCATAGGCTGGCACCCCGACGGTGGCACTGGGACCTGCCCAGTTCTGCCCTTGCTTCCCACGGAAAGGTGCCCTCCACTTCCACGTGCTGTTCTCGTGCAGGGTGATGGTTTTCCTCCCGAGCACTCCAAATCCAGAAGCCCCTTCCTGGTCCCAGTTTTCCCTCTCATACAGCACATGCTGTGATGCTCCTTGGCTTCTGTTTGTGGCTGCCGTGTGCTTCCCACGGGGAGCTACCGGGGAAATTCCCTTTACATCTGACCAGCCCAACAGTAGAGGGCAACAGAGGATGTATTTCCACGTATTTCCGTGTATTTCTTTGCATTTCGTTGATTTTCCATCTCTTCTCTGGAACAGACTGCTTCAGATACCGAATGTTTTACCTCATCCTACTCCCTTTCCTGTGATTTTGAGAGGAGATTTTGGTGCCTTCAGTTACTTTTCAAACTAGTGTGCAAACCTGTTGTATAATTACCTAAACGAGGGATGTGTTGCTCCTCTGCCTCCAGCTAAAATCTGCACTTGGAAGCAGAATAAAACTCTGGATGCTGTTTCCAGCATATTTCCTACCTGATCTTCAGCCCATAACTGTTCATATATGGAGATGTTCTGGCTTTTTTTTATTATTAACAGATTAAAAAACGTGAGTTAATTTCACTGGATAATTTTGTAACATGACTTTCTTACACAGGCCTCCTGCACAGACCAGAGGTGGGTACAGGAAACAATACACAGCAGTCATGGACAGGCAGAGAAGGGATCCAAGTTCCTGGGCGTTGTTGTCACCTGCTTTGCTCTGCATGGGAAAAGGTAGGAAGAAATCCCACAGAGTTTCACGGGAGTTTTGCTTTGGGTTAGGAGATCAGTGAGAAAGAAAACAGCTGAGTTAATTTAATGTTTGTCCCACTAGGCAGCTGTTTCATGCAGCCCCTCACAGCTTCCCAGAACACTAAGCTTTAGTTCTAAGCTCAAGTTCCAGTACTGGATGGAGACTTGCCTTGTGAATTCTGAGTATGGTCAGGAAAAGCTGGGCTTTCCCTGCTTTTTCCATCCACATGTGCATAAAAAAATTGGATTCTGTGACTGTGCCTCATGTTCTGCTGCTTAGATGGGGTAAAAGATATCTGAGGTATAGAAGACAAGGCCCACATGTCCAGAGCATGTGGCTGGAGGCTCGAGAGATCAAAATTCCATTCTTTTTTACTCATGAGCTTCCTGCCAGACACCAGGTAAGTCACTTCATCTTCTGCAGCCACACTTCCACTTCTGCAGAAGGGGGGTAAAAATAGCTGTTAGGGCAGCCTTTGCATGTATTTCCTATTTAGATGAAAATCTCTTTCAGGGAGGCTGTTTCAATGTGTTTGTGCTGCACAGGCCTGGGCCTGATAGCGTTCATAGTTATGAAATCCCTCATCTCCATCCATCTCACAGATCTCTTTTCCATTGGGTTCCATCCTGCTCATGAATCTGAGGACCTGTTAGGGCTGTGTTCAGTCAAGAAACAAAGCTTTTCTTATTTTCAGTGTATTTTGGCAGCAAAGCTTGATGTAGCTCTAGTGAGAGCTGTGGAAGATCTTCACATCCACTATGGCTTGAGCTGCCCCATGTCCTTGTCCCTGTCAGCTCTGCTCACCTGTACCACAGCTGCAGGTGACAAGCACCAAAGTCAGCTGTTGGCTGGCACGCCCCCAGCACAATGGGACTTGCTGGTGTGTTCCTAAGCAGGCCAGTTTGGGGAACAGCAAGAGACCTTATTCCCCTTTTTCAAGCTCCTCCCCACGTGGGGAGCAGTGGCTGAGTCAGATTAGATTCTGGTTTGCCAAAACCCCCAAACTTTTCATGCTGTGAAATATTTGGAGGAGCAGATACCAAGTTCCCTCCTGAGCCGTTGAGGCCATGGCTGCACCACTGAGAGGCGTTTTGAAACCCTTTGGGGTTTGGTTCAGTTTGGGTTTTACGCAAGCACTGAGATACCAACTCCCCTGTTCAAAAGCAATGCTACCTCAGCTCACTGAGTTCTGTTATCCCAATCGTCCCTCGGTGATCTCAGTTGGTAAAGTTTTCCACATTTTTTTCTGGCACACTGATCCTGGGTTTATCCGTGTACAGTAAGTGCTGAATCCCACCTGAGAAACGTTTCACAAGTGGATGAGCAACCAGCTAATAAATGATTTTCCAGGTATTTTTGGATCTCTTAGGGTAGAAGGCATGAAGAGCTTTCTAGTGATAGTGGGCTAAGGTATTGCTCATCAGGAAGCCCATTCACTCTGCCACTGGGCCCTATGGACTTCTAAGCTCCTCTCAATATTCCCATCAACTCTCGTTTTCCTAATGGCTGAAAGCAGCATCAGCCGAGCTCTAATGAATGGCAAGCAAAGCATTTCAGAGCAACAACTACATGAACATCTGTCAAAGTGTTGCTTCAAGCCTGCTGCCCAGGGAATGTGAAGCACAAGCTGTTTTCCCACCCACGCCCGTGCCAGGGCAGGGTCAGACTGCACGGAGCTGCTGAAGTCGGTGGCTGGAATCCATGTCTGGAGCCCGTCCGGCTCCCTCAGGCCAGGCACTGCCACCAGGCTGTGTCCTGCACGTTGGGATTGCTTCACTCCAAACACACATTGCTGGAGCTGCTCCCAGAACAAGGCGGTTTCACATTGCTTTTCCCACCTGGAGCACTCTGTCCAGCTCTGGGGCCCCACGCACAAGGAAGATGTGGATCTGTTGGAGCGAGGTCAGAGGAGGTCACTGATCACGGGGCTGGAGCCCCTCTGCTCTGGAGCCAGGCTGGGAGAGCTGAGGGCGCCCAGCCTGGAGAAGAGAAGGCCTTGGAGCCCCTTCCAGTACCTAAAGGGTCCTGATCCCAGCCCTTGGCTGAGTGGGTAGGGCTGACTGGAACAGGTTTTGAAGGAGAAAGCCTCGTATATTATTTCCTCCAGGTTGTCATGTCTCCACACTTAGCCCTGAGAAAACCTGATGGCTTTTTTCTGATAGAGACAAAAGATAAGAAGTTGGCATGACTAGAAGAAGCAGAAAATGAATACAGGTTTCCCACTACCTTTAATTAAACTTGTGTAAAATAAAAACATGAACAGATCTTGGGCAGTTGTCTGTGTGCTGCTCTGTTTGTTCCCTGTCCCTGAAATCCTGTGGGAATGGTAAATGCAGACAAAACTTGTTCAAACTGAACAAATGTTCTGAGAAGTGCCATTTCCAAATGCTGCTGTTCTCCATTTGATAGGGAAAATGTGGAAGGTACAATATCCTTCCCCATTATTGGCTGGCTCTGTGTATCTGTTGATTTGCAGCAATAGGAAGTGAGACAGAAAGACACTTCGTATGTGGGCTGGAGATACCTCCTGTGCTTTATCTGAGCTGTAGCAGGGGAAGAAAACTGGCACCCCGTGATGTGGGAAACGATTATATAAACACTGCACACAGCAGAAGTTGGGGGGATGAACCCCAAAGAAAGGACAAGTTTAGGAGCAGGGATTTCAGTTCAGGCAGTGTCCTGGCCCCTTGTGCTTTGCATTGTCCAAAATATGCCTGTTCCAGTTGGGACAGATGAGCTGGGCAAGATACGTTAGAAAGAGGGAGAAAGAAGTGTCTTTCCCAATGTCATTGGAAAATCAGGAGCAGACCCCAGAGGTCCAGCTGATTCCCTGTGCAGTATCCCTGGAACACACTGCCTCCCTGGCACTGGCCACCCTCGAGGAGCAAGGCAGCCCTTGCCATCATGTGGAACTCTGGGCTGATGGATTTGGGGTGGTTTGTTCCCAGACCATGAAACTGATTTTTGAGGATGCTGAAACAGCTGCTTCTAAATTGCTGAAGCTGATTGAAAATCCCACCTCGGGTAATCCCTTCAAGTTAATTTGGTCTTTGTTCCTGACCTGCAATTCAGGGATGAGCTGGCAATGATGCTCTTGGCACTGGGGTACCATCCCTGGCCAGCTCCATGAGCCATCCTGCCAGCAGAAAGCAGGAGGGACCAACCCGCTGTTCTCTTCGAGGCCATTTCATTTTTGCCTAGTAAAATGTGATGGTTACTGAGCTGGTGACATTGAGGAATGGAGGGCTGGATTCTGCTTTTCCTGCTGGGAGTCAGAAATAGACCTGGAGAGATGATGACTCACCTGTAATTGAGAAAATCTGCATGGCATCATCATGAGCTTTAACAGTTAAATCCTGATCCCAACCTGCCAGAAAGAACAGACTGACAGAGCTGCAAAAGGCCAAAAGGAGCTGGAAACAGGATCCAGCACAAAGGAATCCTTCACCCGGTGACTGCATCGTGTGTGAGGGCTGGAACACACCTGGCGCACAGGTACCCCGTGTGCTGTGGCAGTGACACGGTCCCTGCATGGGGAATGGAGCTGCAGGGGCAGTGGGGCGGGACGAGAGCTGTGCTGGGGCCGAGAGAAGCCCCCAGCCCCACAGCCCCCTGCCAGCAGGGCGCGCGTGCTCCTCCTCCCTGCGCCTTTCCCTGCAGCTCCCGTCCGAAGCAGGGATGATGTCAGAGTTGTCATGGCATCGGTATCTATGGAACCGGGATCAGCATCGCGGCGCTGTGAAAACTAACTCAGGAGATGGTCCTGGAGCCGCGGGGGGAACTCCCTCCGCAGTAATCGAGGGTTTCCCTCTAAGGTTCTTTTTCCTCCTTCCTGCTGTCCACGGGGAGGGAGCAGGGATGGGGCTTGGCCTCCTCTCGTCCCAAAGTAGCTCTGGGCGCCTCCTTCCATGCATGAGGGAAGCAAGAGGTCAGCCCCATCCATTTTCACTTCCCTTTTCTTGCACCAGCTGTGGGTGTGCAACAGCAAAGAGCAGCTGCCAAACCTTCCCCTCTGTTCTCTCCACAGCCCCTGGGAGAGCCCTCCCGGCTGCAGGGCCTCTGAGGATCCCCAAAGGGTGACAGCCACTCTTTCTGGGGGTCTGGGCACAGAAGGGGTGTTTATCTTGGGGTCAATGTCCACAGCAGAGGTGAGCTGAGTAGCGTGGTGACCTCCCAGCGCTCCGGGCCGTGGCATCGCCCTCCTGCCAACAGCCCAGCTACTTAAAGGGCCATAGCACAGGCAGCCTTTGCCATTGCCTGGCGACCCTGGCATAGGATGGTGACTCTTGCAAGGACAGCCCACCCCTGCCCATGGCACGCTATCCCCAGAGCAGCATGGTCACTGTAGGATGGTAATTCTTGGAACAGCACAGCGACCCTGGAAAGGACAAGGTATCCTGGCTGTACTGTGGTGTCCCCAGCCATAGCACAGTGACCATGGCCATACCATGGTGACCATGGCCACAGCACACTGTCAGTGGCTATCCACAGTTGCCACAGCTGTGCTGGGGTGGCCATGCCCACAGCTCAGCGACGGTCGCCGTCCCACTGTGACAGTGCCCATGCCCACAGCTCGGTGACAGTGGCTGTGCCCACATCCCGGTGACAGCGGCTGTCACAGCGCGCAGAGCCCCATCCCTGTGCCGGGGTCTCTGCCCGGGCTCGCTGCGGGGGGAGCGCGCCCCGCGCCGGCCGCGCGCACCTGCCCGTGCCCACCTCCTCTCCCCCCCCACCCGACGGGTGGTTCCTCCCGCCGCCCGCACGCGGCGCTGCGGACGAGCCCAC